>NW_011889116.1:2849411-2868307 GCF_000151845.1 Pteropus vampyrus
ATATTTAGAGAGAGATAGACAAAAAAAATGACACAATAATAAAGGAATTAATTCAACAAGAGGCCATAACCCACATAAACATTTGTGCACTCAACATAGGAGCACCTAAATATATAAAGCAAATATTACCTGACATAAAGTGAGAGATCAACAGTAATACAGTCATATTAGGGGAATTTAATACCCTATTGACACCAATGGACAAATCTTGCAGACGGAAAATCTACAAGAAAACAGCGGTTTTAAATGATACACCAGGTAGTTTTAATTAACACCAAGGGACAGATCTTCCACATGGAAATCAACAGAAAAACAGTAGCCTTATATTACACACTAGACCAGATTGATTTAATTGATATATTTATAGCATTTCACACCAAAGCGTCAGAATATATATTCTTTTCAAGTATACATTGAACATTTTCTGAGATAGACCATGTGTTAGGCCACAAAACAAGTCTTAAGAAATTTAAAAAAAGATTAAAATCACATCAAGCTTATTCTTAGATGACTATGATATAAAACTAGAAATACATTACAAGAAAAAATACTGGAAAATACACAAACACGTGGACATGGAATGGCATGTCACTAAACAATAAATGGGTTAATAATGAGATCAAGGAAAAAATTAAAAGATACCTTGAGACAAATGAAAATGAAAAGATGATGACTCAAAATTTATTGGACACAGCAGAAGCAGTAGTAAGAAAAAAAATTTGTAGCAATACAATCTTACCTCAAAAAACAGTAAAATCTCAAATAAACAATCTAACCTTACATTTAAAGGAGGTAGAATAAAGAACAACAAACAAAGCCCAAAGTAAGTAAAAGGAAGGAAATAAATATCAGGGCAGAAATGAATGAAATAGATTCTAAAATACCAGTACAAAATATCAACGAGCATAAGCTGGTTCTTTAAAAAGATAAAAATTTATAAATCTTTAACCAGACTCAGTAAAAAAAGAGAGAGAGAGGGCCCAAATACAGAAAATCAGAAACGAAAGAGGTGAAGTGATAACAGACTATAATGAAATACAAAAAATTATAAGCAAATCTATGAGAAACTTTATGCCAACAATTTGGACAATCTAGAAGAAATGGACAAATTCCTAGAAAAACACAATTTCCCAAGACTGAGTCAAAGAAAGTCAGAAAATCTGAACCGTCCGATTACTACTATTGAAATTGAATCAGTAACCAAAAAACTTCCAACAAACAAAAGTCCTCAAATGAAAGGCTTCACAAGTGAATTTTACCAAACATTCAAAAAAGAATTTATACCTATTCTTCTCAAACTATTCCAGAAAATTTAAGAGAAAAGAAGGTTGCCAAGCTTATTCTATGAGGCCACCATTATCCTGATTTCCAAACCAGCAAACACATTACAAAATAATAATAATAATAATAATAATAATAATAATAATAAATTATAGTTCAATATTCCTGATGAACTAGACACAAGAATCCTCATCAAAATATTAGCAAACTGAATTCAGCAATATGGTGAAAAGTTCATACAGCATGATCAAGTGGTATTTATTTTCGGGAAACAAGATTGGTTTGATATCTGCAAATTGCTTAATGTGATACACAACATTAACAAATCAAAGATTAAAATCATTTGATCGTATCAATAGATGCAGAAAAAGTGTTTCATAAAATTCAACATCTATTTGTGATAAAATACTCTCAGCAAAGTGAAACTCGAGAGAACATACCTCTACATAATAAAGGCCATATACGACCAAACAACAGATAACATATTCAATGATGAAAACCTAGAAGCATTTTTCTTAAGATCAAGAATAAGGAAAGTATGTCCTCTTTCACCACTTTTATTTAACATAGTATTGGACATCCTAGCCATATCAATCAGAAAAGAAAGAGAAATAAACAGCATCCAAATAGTAAGACATAAAGTAAAATTGTTATTATTTGTAGATGACATGATACTACATAGAGAACCTTAAAGATTCCACCAAAAACCTTTTAGAACTGATGAATGAATCCAGTAAAATATCAAGATACAAAATTAATATGCAGAAATTGGTTACATTTTTAAACACCAATAATGAACTATCAGAAAGAGAAATTAAGAAAACAATCCAGTTTACAATTTCATCAAATACAATAAAATACTCAGGAATAAATTTAACCAAGATGTAAAAGAGCTGTGCTTGGATAATTATAAGTTAGGACTATCACACAATTTGAAGAAAAAAATTGCTCATGGATAGAAAATATTTGCATCGTTAAAATGTCCATACTACGCAAAACAATCTATAGATTCAATGCATTCCCTATCAAATTTGAAGAAAAAAATTGCTCATGGATAGAAAATATTTGCATCGTTAAAATGTCCATACTACGCAAAACAATCTATAGATTCAATGCATTCCCTATCAAAATTTCAAAGGTATTTTGCACAGAACTAGAACAAATAATTCTAAAATTTACATGGAACCACAGAAGTCCCCGAAGAGCCACACTGATCTTGAGAAAGAACAAAGTTGGAAGTATGCTACTAGATATGTATAAGTCTATAGTAATTAAAATAGCATGGTACTGGCACAAGAATAGACAAATAGATCAATGGAACAGAATAGAGAGCCCAGATATAAACCCATGCCTATATATGGTCAATTAATCTATGACAAAGGAGGAAAGAATATACAATAAAGACAGTCTATTATACAATATACAATAAAGACACGATACTCAGAAAACTGGACAGATACACACAAAAGATGAAACTAGACCATCTTTTTAAACCATATGCAAAAATAATCTAAAAATGGATTAAAGACTTATATGTAAGATCTGAAACCATAAAAATCCTAGAAGAAAACATAGGCAGTAAACTCTCTGACATTGGTATTAGTAATATTTTTTCTGATATGTTGCCTCAGGCAAAGGAAACAAAAAAATAAACAAATAGGTCTAAATCAAACTAAAAGTTTTTGTACAGCAGAGGAAACCATGATCAAAATTAAAGGGAACCTACTGAATGGGAGAAGATATTCACCAACAATGTATCTGATAAAGGATTAAAATCTAAAATTTTTAAAGAACTCAGGCAACTTAACACCAAAGAAACAAACGATCCAATTAAAAAAATGGGCATAGGACCTGTATAGACATTTCTCCAATAAGGACATACAGATGCCAATAGATATATGAAAAGATGCACAAAGTCACTAATCAGAGAAATTCAAATTAAAACCACAATGATATGTCACCTTACACTATCATCAATAAATCAAAAAAACAAGTATTGGTGAGGATGAAAAGAAAAGAGAACCCCCGTGCACTGTCATTGAGATTAAAAATTGGTGCAGCCACTATGGAAAATTGTATGGTGGTTACTCAAAAAAATTAAAAATAGAACTATTGTATGACTCATCAATTTCATCTCTAGGCATTTATCTGAAGAAATCTAAAATATTGATTCAAATAGATATATACAACCCTATATTTTTGCAAATTTATTAAAAATAGCCGAGATATGGAAACAACCTAATTGCCCATTAAGAGTGGATTGGATAAAGAAGAGGTGGCACGTATATAGAATAGAATATTACTCAGCCATTAAAAAAAAAGAATAAAATCTTACCATTTATATCAACATGGATGGACCTGAAAGGTAATATCTGCTATTTTACAGCACCTTACCTCTCTTTATGTTGTTATTTTTTACAAATTACATCTTTATACATTGCATTCTTATTAGCATAGCTTTATAACTATTATTTTATGCATTTGCCTTTTAAATCATGTAAGAAATTATAAAGAGTTACTACCAACCAAATACTCAATATTACCAGCTTTTATATTTAAGTGTGTAGCTACTTTTACTATTATTCTTTATTTTTTATGTGTCTTTTTGTGACTGTCTAGTGTCTTTTCATAAAAGCCTGGAGGTTTCCTTCGAGTATTCTTTTATGGCCAGTGTGCTAGTGACAAACTCCTTAGCTTTTGTTTATATTTTAATGTATTAATCTGTACTTCATTTATGAACCATAAATTAAAAAAGAAAAAAAAAATTGTGTGATAGTCCTAACTTGTGTCATCCTGGAATCACATTCTATTGTTTGAATTATCCCTTGACAATAAGTTGGTTCTTGATTTTTTAAATGTGTTTTATTGTTTTAAATTTAATTCTGGACATTGTATTTCAGATCAGTAAAGAATGGTATAACAGTCTTTATGCCCAGAATTGGACAAGTTTTTCTTTTAAGCTGTTTGGGTGTGGTGTGTAGGGAAATGACTCTGTGCTAGTGCCCTGATGATCTTGCACTTTTTCACACAGGCCACATCTCCAAGGTGTAACTGCAACTGTTCTAGTTCTTTGCAGAATGTCCTGCAATCCTTTCAGAACATGAGAGCCTAAGAGACTTGTGAGGAGCTGCTATAGGTCATTTCTCACTTGCCTCCTTATCTTCCTAGGAGGCTCTCATGAGACAGTTTTTTATTGCCTCTCAGTTTCTGATGAGTTATGAGGCTTTCTGTCTTGCCCTCTTTAGGGTAAATCTATAGGCTATAAAACTAGTTTCACCATGGCACAGGCTGCATATCACCATTTGTGTTGCAGCTATCTAACTTTTTGTGTCATTGTGTGGTGGGATAAAGAAACATGGAGCTGGCACTTTTGGCTGCTCTTGCAGTTGTTGTGTGTAAGTAATAAACTATCTGAATTTAACAAGGGCTCATTATTTCTCATTGGACAAATGATCAACCATTCTTGACAGGATTTTGAGCAAACTAATCAGTCATTAAGCTGGGTTTGGTTTACTTGTTGCTATCTTTACGTTCGGCAAACACAGACAGCAAATAGCAGTGTATTGCTTTTACCTTGTATTTAAAATGAGATTTGGGCTTCTAGAGAGTTTTCCTCAGTGTTTCTGCTCCACAGAAGAGTTCTCTTTCCAAGCACATTTCCTGCCATCTGCAGAACAAAACAGGAAGACTTTTGTTTGTTAGTTAATTCTAGTTTGTCATAGGAATGGGAGTTTTTCTGGGTTCTCCTGGTCCAGTCCCATTCTCTAGCATGATCTATGCTTCTGGACTTTGTGTCAGTCTTTATCAGCAACATTACCTTCTTACCTCCTTGTGTTAGTCAAACTCTGCCTTATGTCTCTGGCAGGTTTGAGGTGGGAAAGACTTTCTTTTCATCTGCCTTGTATTAGCATAAGATTCTGGACCCAAGAGGGTTATTTGTCCTTCCCTCAGGAGTATAGAGTTTTTGTTTATTTTATTCTCCAGAAATAGCATATCTGTTTTTCTGTTCTTTAAGTAGAAGTGTTTCCTATCCCTTCCTCAGAGAAAGATTTGTTAGCTTCTACCTTTCTCCCAATGTAATCGGTCCTTGCTTGAACCCTGGGAATAGGAATGTTTTCTACTCCTCCCAAGTGGCCTCAGGATCTTACTTCATATGAAAGAAGATTCAAGGAAGGAGGTACAGTTTTAACTGCTGTCACCAAATGTAATCCAATCATCTCCTGTATGATTGCATAATAGAGGGGGTGTTCTCTCCAGTCTCCTGCCTTGAGACCTGTTATCTGATGGGCTCAAAAATTTATTATTTTGTAATTATTCAGTCTTTTCTCAGTATTAGGTGGAAACAATGTTTTTGTTTTGTTTTTCACACTAAGTACAAATGGAGTCTTCATTGGAGAGGTCTAAGCAGATGAGGATATGATTTGAGTTATATTTTAAAGAGATAACTGGTTGCTATGTTGAGTATAAGTTAAAGTGGATCAAGTTAGAAGCAAGGAATCTTTTAAGATGCTATAAAATTAATCTTATTTGGCTCACATCTTCTTAATAGTACAAAGAGAAATCTGGTGGATGGCATAGTTCAGATTATGAGATAAGAGATTATACAGTGATTTTTCAAGAATGATATGAATTATTGTGTTGCTAAATTCTAAAAGATCCTTCTCATGTGGGACCTAATATAAAGAAAATCAAATAGTATAATAAGCATTGTATTTGAGGGACACTTTCGTAGCAAAAGTAGAAGAGTCTTCATATTATTATAATTTTTAAAATAAAAGCCTATGATAAAAGCTGTCTTTATGACATTAACATTAATCTCAGTGAAGATGAGCTTATCTAGTTACTATGTCTCTGTTTCAAGTTTTTTCATAATTCACCTTAGAGTACTGTTTCAGTTAATTTGCTTTTAGTTGAAATTAACAACAACAATAACAACAACATAGTTATCACTAGTTTAAAGAAATAAAGAGACATTATTGGCACATATAACTTAAATTCTAGAGGTAGATTATGCTTCAGGCAAGTGCTGATTTATCAGCTCAACATCTACGCCATTTTTTCTAGATCCCAAACTCTTTTTAAGAGGTTGTCATTACCCTAATTTCCAAACCAGACAAAGACATTACAAAAAAAAAATAAATAGCCTATAGGTCGATATCTCTGATGAACTTGATGCAAAAATCCTCAACAAAATATTAGCAAACTGAATGCAGCAATACATTAAAAATATCATACACCATGATAAAGTTGGATTTATTCCTAGGATACAAGTTTGTTTTTGTATCCACAAATCAATTAATGTGGTACACCACATTAACAAATTAAAAGATGAAAATCATATGAGCATATCAATAGATGCAGAAAAAGCATTTGAAAACTCCATCATCCAATTATAATAGAATTATATGCATAGTAGAAATACAAATGGATTTGTTTTTCATAGAAACTATGGTTACATTCTTTCTTTTTCTCTTCTAATGATTTTTACTTTTCTCCTCTTTTCTTTATTTGGGGGAAAGAAGTTGAACTCATAAACTCTTAAAACCTATATTCTAGAGCCATTTGTTTGTGTCTAGGAATCAAAATAGAAAATTAAATAAGAGGAAAAGCAAAGCATATGGGATCCTTCCATTTTATAAATTATATGGAATAGAAATTAGGGATAAATAGGGTACATAGTGGAAAATCAAGAAAAGCCAAGTCCCATCATATACTCCAGTCCACACTCTCTAATTAAGCTTGGAAAATAGAATTTATAATAGACTTGTCATTTTCAGAAACAATTTGGTCTGCAACAAAGCTGATATTGCATATAAGCAGAATAAGAACTGAATATGAAGAGTGGCAGGAAATCTTCCTAACCCTCCCAAATTCCCTACTTCACAAATAAGTATATGAAATACCATCTTTAGAGATTTATAAATGCATAATTTACATTGCAAATTCAGGCATAATATAGATATTTCAGATTAGTGAGTGATACCAAGTATTTTATACATGAAACAAAAGCCTAGTTGAAAAAAAATATTTAAAGAGAGGAATGTTTCTAATGGTTAGTGTTAGGGCTAGTGGGGAGAAGAGGGAAAAGGAAAAGAAATCTGAGAGTTTGAGGCAGTGACCCATAGGACCCGCCATATGCAGTGTGAAGGCATTGTCTGCCAATGGAACAGACCAAAAAACAGTATGGGATGTCAGAAAAGGAAGGGGAAAGAGCTTTTTCAGGACCTCACCTCCTCCAATTGTTTACTCAGACTTACCTATTAATATTCTTTATCTTTTTTACAACTTCCATTTGTCCTCTTTTAAGGAACCCATCTTTTCTCTTAGCTTCATACTTGACATTAGGAGCCATGTGCAGATACTTTCCTTCATTCGGTACTGATGGATCTCATTTTTAGGAAATCCCAAACACCAACATTCAAGCTGCCAAAAATAAAAACAAAAACAAAAAACAAAAGAAAATTGAGGATGCAGACTTATTTTAATACAACCCGTTACACTAAAGCCTAAGATTTCTTTGATAGTAACTCTTCTTCTGCATTTAAATTTACAAAACATTAACTGCTTAGGGTCAGGGCACAGAACATCATGGAGGTCCTTTAGAAATGATAATAAGAATATTAGAAAGAGTCGATAGGAAAAGAAAATTGTGCATTCAGCTTCTCAAGGTAATTAATATCCACTCAGAGCTCTATCATCTATAGGGAGTCCAATGGAATCTGAACCCAAAATAACCTGGAAAGAAAGAAGAAACCTCTCCTTTGCCTTTAATGCCTTTTCCATACAGATTGCTTTCTAGGTTGTAGTCATTAGGACCCATGAATCCCTGTCCTAATCCCAAGAGCTCCAAACTAAGATTTGTTTTGTAAATGAGGCTTGTGTCTATGGTCTCCTGAGTAGTATATGTTCTTTAACAGATGTATCTATTAAAAAGACATCAATTTGTGGCTAAGACACTGAAGTTAAGCAATTGGCTGCTTCCCATAATTATGAGATAGAGAGAATTCTCTGTCTTTTTCAAAGTACAGGTTATGAGAAACATATGCAAACACTGAAGAGCTGCCCTGGGAATTCTTTCAAAAGCTCATGCAGATGATTAGCATGTATCTGAAGTCCCTTCCCCAGCAGAGCTACAAGTTTTCATCTGAGTATAGCAGGTTAATTTCTTACTGATAAATGTATAACTATAAGCAGTATTTTTGATAATCCTCCTTTCTGCCTAGACTCAAATATGTCATTTTGTGGTTTAGCCTATTTTCTATATACCAGAAGAAAATTGAAATGCTTTGCCTCATTTTCAGAGTACTTCCATTTTGTATTACAGTTTGAACCTTTTTCTAAACAAAAAAAACAACATTTTTTTTTGTTTAGAAACTTTCTCTTTGATCTCTTTTCACCCCATCCTCCCACAATTTTCAATAGAAAGCTAAATGAAGATATTTTTAAATGCTCACTAAAGAAGCAGGAAATAGATTATTATTGAATGAGGGAAACAATCTGGAGTCCAGCAGTCTGGCTTTCGAAATCCATGCAGTAGTCCACAGCAGGCAATATTATTTAAATAAAAGTATTATCTAAAATAACATAAAGAACATATACTGCAAAACTGTGTTCCATGAAAAAAAAATGAAGCCAGTTTTCCAAAGATATAAGAACACTTCATTCTCTGCAACATAACACTGAATCACTGCCATAGCAGCTCCAGAAGCTAAGCAATTAAAAAACACTGGGCTAATGTTCTTGGGTCTGGGTAACTGAAATAGAGGAGAAACGATGTAGAGTTGTTTCTTAAAACAGCTTCGATATCTAAGATTCCTAAAATGTCAAAAAAATATTGAATTACTCAATAAAAACTAAAGACTTATTGTTATTATTTAGGCATGCTACAACCAGATAATCAAATGTTTATTGTCACTGTTAGAGCTAGTCTCAAAAAATGTTTAAAATCTGACTATGATTTCAAAACGTTTTTAGTAAAATATAATTGGTATACAGTATTATATTAGTTTTAGGTGCACAACATAGTGATTTAACATTTATATACCTTATGATGTGATGACCGCAATAAGTCTAGTAACCATCTGCCAGCCATGCAAAGTTATGACATTATTGACTATATTCTCTGTGCTGTATATTATATCCTTGTGACATTTATTTTATTTTTTAAATTTGGTCTTTTGCTATATAATTTATTGCTTCTCCAAAAAAATAACCATCAGAAAAATTAACTTTATGTATTGCATATACACGTTTCTATTTGAAACATAGGTTTTATTTTTTAAATTAATTTATTTTATAACTGAAAATTTGAAACTCTTTCATTCCCTTCACCTTCCCCCTTCATAATTTTTCAATTACAGTTAACATTCAATATTAGTTTATATTAGTATCAGGTGTACAGCATAGTGGTTAGACATTTATATAATTTAGAAAGTGTTTCCTCCAATTAGTCTAGCACCGACCTGGCACAAAGTATAGTTTTTACAATATTATTGATTATATTCCTTAGCTGTACTTTATAACACCATGACTATTTTATGATTACCAATTTGTCCTTACTTCTTAATTTCTTCACCTTTTCCACCCAGTCTCCCAACCCTGTCCCACCTGGCAACCATCAATTTGTTCTCTGTATCTATGAGTCTGTTTCTGTTTTGTTTGTTCATTTATTTTGTTCTTTAAATTCCAAATATATGTGAAAGCATATGGCATTTGATGTTCTCTGTCTGACTTATTTCGCTTAGTATAATACCCTTTAGGCTCATCCATGTTGAAAAGGTAAGATTTTATTTTTTATGGCCAAGTAATATTCCATTGTACATAAGTACTACCTCTTCTTTATCCAATCATCTATTGATGGACACTTAGGTTGCTTCCATATCTTGGCTATTGTAAATAGTGCTGCAATGAACACAAAGGCACATATATCTTTTTAAATTAGTGGTTTGGATTTCATCTGATAAGTACCCAGAAGTGGAGTTACTGGGTAATACATAATTCTATTTTTATTTTTTTGAAGAACCTTCATACTCTTTTCCATACTGGCTGCACCAATTTGCAATCTCACCAACATTGCATGAGGGCTCCCTTTTCTCAACATCCTCAGCAGTACTTGTTGTTCTTTGATTTATTGAAGATAGACGTTTTGACAGGTGTAAAGTGGTATCTAATTGTGGTTTTGGTTTGCATTTCTCTGATGATTAGTGATGTTGAGCATGTTTTCATATGGCTGTTAGCCATCTGTACGTCTTCTTTGGAAAAATGCCTATTTAGGTCCTCCGCACAGTTTTTAATTGGATGTTTTTGTTGTTGTTGAGTTGCATGAGCTCCTTATAAATTTTTGATATTATCCCCTTGTCAGATGTATCATAGGAAAATATCTCCTGCCACTCAGTAGGTTGTCTTTTAATTTTATTGAGGATATCTTTTACTGTCAGATGATTTTTAGTTTAATATAGTCCAATTTGTTGTCACTTACCCCTATGACTGCATTAGAATCACAAAAAATTATAAAACAACTTGGAGAACCACTTGAAGTCCAGCTAATCATAACACATACATTTGAGGATATAAAGAAAAAGCCACAATGAGACCAGTAGGAGGGACAGAGACTCAAAATGAGCTGGTCCTATACTCGTACATGGTAATTGAGCACTAAGAGGGACAGCAGGGATGCAGAGGCCCCCCTGAGGGAACAAGGAGCCCTAGCTGCACACAGGGGCTCCCCAAACTAGAGTTTCATTCCCATTAAGAGGAGTTCCAACAAAATCTAACTGTAAAAATCAGTGGAGATTCTGACCATTCAGATAAAATAGAAGGAATATGAAAACCCATATGTCACCCTTAAATTACCTGTGCACAGACTCACTTGCTCGCAGACAATTGCCCTGGACTCTGGCAGAGGGTCAACAGATCGGGAAATGCAAGAGACATATGGGGAAAGACTGAATTGTATGACAGTGGAGCATAAGCTGGAGGGACAGCCACCATTGTTCTGCACCCCTCCAGGGCAGTCTACAGATGGGGGCCATCTTGCCTGTGTTAAACCTCCCCCCACAGGGTAATTCCGAAGTTGCATTGACCCAGTAAAATCAACCCACTCCTCCCATGTGCCCTTTGGATATCACCCCACCCAACCTACAAATTGTCATGGCAGGCCCTTAGTCAGGCAGCCATCCCCACCCTGTGCTTTCCCTGAGCTGTGCATTCATGAGCAGGCAGCAGCCCTCAGCTCACACAGCCCACATGCAGAACGCACATTTTAGGGGAGACTTTTGGTGGTGGCCTATTTGTGCCAGCCCAAACTACAGTGTGTCTTGGGAGAATCACTGGTGTCTGCAGGCCTGAAGTAGACTATGGCTGGCCTTGCTGTGATTTGTGACTTTTGTGGTAGCCCTTGAACTCAGCACTAGCATCAAATCTGAATCTGCCTTGGACTGATTAGATCAGCTCACTCCACCTTGTGTCTCCCTGAGATCTTGCATAACCCAACCCTCAAATTGCCCGTGGCATGTTCATTTCCAGGCAGCCAGCCCCACCTTGTGCTTTTCATGGGCAGTGAATTTGACTGCAAGCAACAGTCATCAGCTTGTGTGGCCCAAACACAGTCTATGCATCCTGGGAGAGACTTTCAGTGGCAAGCCACCAGCCCTGCCCTGAGCTAGTGCTTCATGAACAGATATCAGGTGTCTGTGGGCCTGAAGCAAGCAGTGGCTGGCCAGGCTGCTATCTGAGACTTTTACAGCAAGTCATGATTCAGCACTGGAATGAAACCTGACTCTGCATTGGCTGGGTTAAATCTGCTCGTTTTACTTCAGAGACTCCCTGGGTCCTCGCCCCACCCAGCTCCCATACTACCTTTCAGCTGCAGAGTTTTATGGGCAGCTGGCAGGCAACCTCAGGACTTTAGGTGCACTTGTTCTTTTGCTAAAGCTCATCAGGCTTGGCCCTGGGTTAATTGACTTCGAGTTGCTGTGTGATCTCTACCACTTGCCTTCAGATCCAGCACAGGCAACAACCATCAGAAATTACTTTGTAGCTCCTACCAAATATCCCTGAACAATAAAAGGCAGTGTTGGACCTTGGCCTAAGAGGGAAGACTTTCCAAGGGGCCCCATAACCAAAACACCCAGAGACTGGCATCAGACCACAATAGAGCACAACCTCACCATCCCCATAAGTGGCACACACAAAGGGTGGTCTCAATAGATACACAAGCCTGATGGGGTGAATCTCATTCTGTGGGGTTGGCCTCCACACAGTAGCATATATCTGTGGGCATGACCAACCCACACAGCCAGTCAGCCCAAGAATCAAACCCATCCACTGATGAGATAACAGCAATAAAGGCTTAGCTACAACAAGAGAACACACACAATCAATGCAAGGAACATGTGCAGAGGCCCTGGACCAGGTGATCAGAGAAACTGAGCCACTAAGCCACACAGGATACCTACTGCATAAGGTCACAGGGCCAAGGTTAGGAGATACATAGAAATGAACACAGTAAGACAACTATAATGAGAAAACAAAGACAATTGCTTCAAATTAAACAACAAGAGAAAACTCCAGAAAAAAAAAAAACTAAATGAAATGGAGGCAAACAACCTACTAGAGACAAAGTTCAAAACACTGGTTATAAGAATGTTCAATGAAATTAGGGAGAGAATAGATGATCTCAGTAAGAACTTCAACAGAGAGATGATAAACATAAAAAAAATAAGATAGAAGCCATAAGAAAAAAAAAACAGTCAGAAATGAAGACTAGAATAACTGAAATGAATAATACACCAGAAAGAATTAACAATAGATTAGATGAAGCAGAGGATCTATTAAGCAATTTAAAAAAAACAAGGTAGCAGAAAACACCTAATCATAACAGCAAAAAATAAATGAATAAATAAATGAGGAAAGTTTAAGAGATCTGGGAACAGCATCCAATGTATCATAATATAAGGGTGCCAGAAGGAGAAAAGAAAGAGCAAGGAATTGAAAACCCATTTGAAGAAATAATGACAGAAAACTTTTATAACCTGGTGAAGGAAATGGACACAAAAGTTCAGGAGGCACAAAGAGCCCCAAATAAGAGGCACCCAATTAGACCTACACCAAGACACACTGTAATTGAAATGCCAAAGGATAAAGACAAAGAGAGAATATTAAAAGCAGCAAAAGAAGGACAGCTAGTTACTTATAAAGGAATTCACATAAAAATGTCAAACTCTTCAGGCCAGAAGAGATTGGAATGAGATATTTAAAGTAATGAAAAACAAGAACCTACAACCAAGACTACTCTATATAGCAAGGCTATCAATTAAAATTGAAGGTAAGATAAAGAAAAGATAAAGAAATTTATCACCAACAAACCAATATTACAACAAATGTTAGAAGGAATTCTGTAAAAAGAAGGAAAGGGGAAAAAACATAAATATAAATAATAAAATGGCAATAAATATGGACTTATCAATAATCACTTTAAATGTAAATGCTTTAAATGCTTCAATCAAAAAGCATAGGGTAGCTGAATGAATTAGAAAACAAGGCCTTTACATATGCTACTACAAGAAACCCACTTAGGATCAATGACACACACAGACAAGTAAAAAGTTGGAAAAGTGTATTTATGCAAATGGTATAAAAGAAGCAGAGATAACAATACTTATATTCACAAAATGGACTTTAAAACAAAGACTATAATAACAGAAAGAGAAAGGCATTACATAATGATAAGGGGATTATGACAAGAGGACAAATCCCTAGTAAACATATAAATACCCAACGCAGGAACACCTACATGTATAAAGCAATTATTGACTAACATTGAGGGAGAGATTGACAGAATACACTCATAATAGAAGACTTTAAAAACTCACTAACACTAATAAACAGATCTTCCATAAAGAAAATCAACAAGGACACAGCAACCTTAAATGACACCCTAGACCAGATGAATTTAATTGATATTTTCAGAGTGTTTCACCCCAAAACAGCATAATATGCATTCTTCTAAAATATACATGGAACATTTTCCAGGATAGACCACATGTAAGGCCATAAAACAAGTCTCAATAAGTTTAAGAGGACTGAAATCATATCAAGCATCTCTTCCGACCATAATGGTATGAAACCAGAAATCAACTACAAGAAAAAAAAAAAACTGGAAAATACACAAACACATAGAGATTAAACAACATGCTATTAAACAATGAAAGGGTTAATGATGAGATCAAGAAAGACATCAAAAGATACCTAGAGACAAATGAAAATAAAAACACAAAGACTCAAAATCTATGGGGCACAGTGAAAGCAGTCTTAAAAGGGAAATTTACAGAAACACAGGCCTACTTCAAGAAACAAGAAAAATGTCAAATAAACAATTTAACTTTACATTTAAAAGAACTAGAAAAAGAAGAGCAAACAAAACTCAAAGTGGGAGGATGAAAATAATAAGTAACAGAGCAAAAATATACAAAATCAAATCTAGATAAACAATATAAAAGATCAATGAAACCAAGAATTAGTTCTTTGAAAGGATAAACAAAATTGATATAACTTTCACCAGGCTCATCAAGAAAAAAAGAGAGGACCCAGATACATAACATCAGAAATGAAAAAGAAGTAACTATGGATACCACAGAAATACAAAAAAATAACAAGCAAATATTATGAGAATCTATATGCCAACAAATTGGACAATCTTGAAAAATGGATACATTCCTAGAAACATACAACCTCCCAAGACTGAGTCAAGAAGCAGCAGGAAATTGGAACTGACCAATAATCACCAAGGAAATTGAATCAATAATCAAAAAACTTCCAAAACACAAAAGTCCTGGACCAAATGGCTTCATAGGTGAATTTTACCAAACATTTAAAAAATGTTAACATCTATTCTTCTCAAATTATTCCAACAAATTCAGGAGGAGGGAAGGCTCCCTAACTCTTTTCACGAGTCCACCATTACCCTGATTCCAAAACTAGACAAACACATTAAAAAACAACAACAACCACCATAGGCCAATATCCCTGATGAACATTGATGCAACAATCCTCAGTAAAATATTAGCAAACCAAATTCAGCAATACATTGAAAATATAATGCAGCAAGATCAAGTTGGATTTATTTGGGGGATGCAGTGATGGTTTAATATCCACAAATCAATTAATGTAATACACCATGTTAACAAACTGAAGGAAAACATCATATAATCATATCAGTAAATGCAGAAAAAGCACACGACAAATTCCAGCATATATTTATGATAAAAAATTTCAGCAAAGTGGGACTAAAGGGAATGTACCTCAACATAATAAAGGCCATTTATGACAAATCTACAGTTACTATCACACTCAAAGGGGAAAAGCTATAAGCATTTTCCTTAAGATCAGGAAAAAGATGAAGATGTCAACTTTCACCACCTCCATTCAACATAGTTTTGAAAGTCCAAGCCATACCAATCAGACAAATAATAAGTAAATAAAAGGCATTCATATTAGAGAGGAAGAAGCAAAACTGTAATTATTTGCAGATGACATGATACTGTATATAGAGAACCCTAAAGATTTTACTAAAAATCTGTTAGAGTTGATAAATGAATTCAGTAAAGTACAAGAGTACAAAATTAATATTCAGAAATTGGTTGCATTTTTATACACCAATGATGAACTATATGAAAGAAAATAATCTCATTTACAATTGCATCAAAAACAATAAACTACCAAGGAATCAAATTAAGCAAGCAGTTAAAAGACCTGTTCTCAAAAATTATGTCATTGAAAAAAGAAATCGAAGATACAAATAAATGGAAGCATATATTACAGTAATCAGTAGAAAGAATCAGTGTTGTTAAAATGGTCATATACACAAAGCAATCTAGAGACTCAATGCAATTCCTGTCAAAATAACAATGGGATTTTTCAGAGAAGTAGAACAAATAATCCAAATAATTATATGGAACTATAAAAGATCTTGAGAAAGAAGAATAAAGTTGGCAGTATCACACTACCTGATATCAAACTATAGTACGGTACTATAGTAATCAAAACACCAAGGTACTGGCATTAAAACAGACACATAGATCAATAAAACAGAATAAAGAGCTCAGATATAAATACATTTTATATGGTCATTTAATCTATTACAAAGAAGGCAGGAACATACAATAGAAACTGTGGCTGGATCTTTGGAAACACAATGGAGTGAGAGACATTCCCAGATCTCTCTCCTTGAAACAACAATAAGCTAAACATCTAAAACTCAAAAAACAAAACAAAACAAAACAAAACAAACAAACAAACAAAACACCCAAACTGCACACCAGCACATCTGAGGGTCGGATCTGCGCATAAGAGTGACCAACGGTCAGAAACCTGAGTGTCGTGCGGTAGACTGGGAGAAATAAAGAAGCTGCCTCTCAAAGCCCCAGAGCTACCTGTAGGAGGAGGGAGAGGAGAGGAGTAGTGAGTTCCCTGAACAGCCTTGCCTAGAAAAGCTGTGAGCTCCCCCTGGCTGGCTGGCTGCATGGCCCAGTCATCAGGGCAGAAGACAGAGAAGCAGGATGGCAGAAAAACAATAGTTGATTTTTACTGGCTGTGATTGCAAAATCGAGGATGAGCCGCAACCCCAATCCCCAACCCAGAGGGCCCCTCCACCCATACCCTCTGAACCGATAACCACGGAGTCCCAGGGGAATCTGAGCAAACACTAACAAAACTGTTGCTAACACTGACAGGGACTGAAACTGAGGGCAGCGAGCATAATTAAATATCTATCAGAAAATAAAAAAAAAGCAATTTTAAAGCTTTATATAAAGCAGGGATCCAAGAGGCTTAGACACCACCTACTGGAAACCAAAATAAAAGTGCCTTCTTTACAGCAGGCTAAAGAGAGACCTTTATATAATAAATCTTCTTTCTGGAAAAAAAGCAGAATACATTTCCATTCATGTGCAGGTGGCAAAATAGTCCAGTAAACACCATGAATAATAAAGGTGACAAGGCATCTCAGAAAGAAAGAGAAAAATCTCCAGGAAATAAGCTTACAGACATAGAAATATGTGACTTAAATGACAGAAAATTCAGGATGATACTTCTGAATAAACTCAATGAGATCCAAAACAACTCAAATGAACAATTACAGGAATTGAAAAGAACAACTAGATTAGCAAAGCAAAGAGATTGAAACCCTCAAAAAGAACCAAATAGAACTTATGTAGGTGAAGAACACTGCAAGAGCTAAAAATTAAATAGCAAGCATGGGAAATAGAGTCAACCAAGTGGAGGAAAGGATCAGTGATATCGAAGACAGAAATCTAGACATAAATCAGAAGGTAGAAGAGAGAAAATAAACAATAAAAAATAATGAAAGAGAAATTCAAGAACTAGATGATATCATCAGGAGAGGAAACATAAGAATAATGGGCATTATTGAAGATGAGGAAAAGGAGCAGAGACTAGAAAGCATTTTAAGAAAAATAGTGGATGAGAATTTCCCAAATCTAAGGAATGAGCTGGAACTTGGAATTTAAGAATTCAACAGAACACCCAATTATCTCAACCCAAAAAGGCCTTCACCAAGACACACTATTAAAATTATCAAAAATCAATGACAAAGATAGAATTCTCAGGGCAGCCAGGGAGAAGAAAAAGGTAATTTATAGAGGAAAACCCATTAGATTATCCTCAGACTTCTCAGCACAAACCTTACAAACCAGAAAGGAGTGGAATCAATTATGTAAACTATTAAGTGAAAGGAACTTACCAGCCAAGAATAATGTATTCAGTTAAGCTCTCCTTAAGATATGAAGGAGAAATTAAGACCTTTCCAAACAAAATAGACTGAGGGAATTCTCAACTACAATGCCTGCACTAAAGGAAACACTGAAAGGGTTCAGCTCACCGAAAATAAAATGACTAAAAAAAAAAAAAAAAAACCATAATTAAGAGTAAAGTGACTATCAAGCAAATAGAAACAGAGGAGAGCAAACTTTACTAAGAACAGGGCATTATAAACTTAAACAATAAGAAGACAATTACTATAGCAAGATAGTAATGAATGGTCAGCATACACAGGGACAGACTGAGATAACAATGGCTGAAAAGGGAAGGATTCAAAGGATTTGCAAAGGAGAATTGAGATAAGCCACGAGTAAAGAAAATGGGCAACTATATGTATATGTGATTACTATTCATAATAGTAATCACTCACCAATGACACAGAACTGAAATATATAACACAAAACAAGAAGAACCAGAGGAAAAACCCACAAAAGCCAACCGAAATAAAGAAAACAGAAACGCAAGGACAAGGAAGCAATGGAAACACCAAGCCACCGAAAGGAAAAGATACAATGGCTTTAAGAAGATCTCATATTTCAAGAATCACCCTAAATTCAAATGGACTGACCTCACCAATAAAAAGGCGCAGAGTTGCAGAATGGAGCGAAAAAGAAAACCCAACCATATGCTGCCTCCAGGAGTCACATCTCAGCTCCAAAGACAAATATAGACTCAAAGTGAAAGGGTGGAAAATCATATTTCAAGCAAATGGCATTCCAAGAAAAGCAGGAGTAGCGGTGCTAATATCAGACAAAATAGACTTCAAAATAAAAAAAAAA
>NW_011889116.1:2868357-2904687 GCF_000151845.1 Pteropus vampyrus
CCATATGCTGCCTCCAGGAGTCACATCTCAGCTCCAAAGACAAATATAGACTCAAAGTGAAAGGGTGGAAAATCATATTTCAAGCAAATGGCATTCCAAGAAAAGCAGGAGTAGCGGTGCTAATATCAGACAAAATAGACTTCAAAATAAAAAAAAAAATGGTAAAAAAAAAAGATACTGAGGGACATTTTATAATGATAAAAGGAATCATGCACCAAGAAGACATAACGCTTATTAATATCTATGCTTTCAACCAGGGAGCCCAGAAATATGTAAAGCAATTACTAACAGAACTAAAGGGAGAAACACACCAAAACAGTATCGTAGTAAGGGACCTAAATACCCCATGGTCAGATATGGACAGATCATCCAAACAGAAACTCAGTAAGGAAATAACATCCTTAAGTGACACATTAGACCAACTAGACATAATTGACATATACAGAGCCTTTCATCATAAAACAGCTGCTTATACATTCTTCTCTAGTGCACATGAAACATTCTCAAGAATCGACCACATACTGGGGCACAGAAATAGCCTCAACAGATATAAGAGGGTTGAAATCATACCAACCATATTCTCTGATCATAGTGCTTTGAAATTAGAGATCAACTGTAAAAAGAAATCAGGAAGAATCACAAATACATGGAGATTAAACAGCATGTTACTAAAGAATAACTGAGTCAGAGAAGAAATAAAAAGAGAGATCAAGAGATACATAAAAATGAATGATAACGATAGTATAATACATCAAAATTTTTGAGAAAATGCAAAAGCAGTCAAAAGGGAAAGTTCATATCATTACAGGCCTATCTCCAAGAACAAGAACAAGCCTAAATAAACAACGTAATGCTTCATCTTAAAAAAAAAAAAAAAAAAACTAGAAAAGGAAGAACAAATGAAGCTTAAAGTCAGGAGAAGGAAAGAAATAATCAAAATTAGAGCAGAATAAATGAAATTGAAAACAAAAAAAGAACAATAATAGAAAAAATAGATGCATAAAAGAACTGGTTCTTTGAGAAGATTAATAAAAATGACAAACCCCTGGCTATACTCACTAAAGAAAAAAGAGAAAGGACACAAATAAAATCAGGGATGAAAGAGGGGAAATTACAATTGACATTGCAGAAATACAAAAGATCATAAAAGAATACTATGAAAAAGCATATAACACCAAATTTAATAACCTAGAAGGAATGGGCCACTACTTAGGAAAATACAACCTTCCTAGACTGAATCAAGAAAATCTGGAAAATCTAAATAGACCGATCAGCAGTATGGATATTGAAACAATCAACAAAAACCTACCAAAACGTAAAAGTCCAGGACCATTTGGCTTCACCAGTGAATTCTACCAAACACTTAAAGAGGATTTAATACTTATTCTCCCCAAACACTTCCAAAAATTTGAGGAGGAGGCAATATTTCCCAACTAATTTTATGAGACCAATATTATTCTGATACCAAAACCTGATAAGGATAACACAAAATGAGAAAACTACAGTCCCATATCTCTTATGAACACAGATGCAAAAATCTTAAATAAGATTCTAGTGAACTGAATACAGCAACATTTAAAAAGATTATACACAACTATCGAGTAGGCTTCATCCCACTGGCACAAGGATGGTTCAATATAGTTGACAGTCATCATTACGGTTTGGTATTGGCAGGAAAACAGACACACAGACCAATGAAATAGAATCGGGAGTCCTGAAGTAAACCTATAATCATATGAGCAAATAATTTTGACAAAAAAGCCAAAACATACGGTGGAGAAAGGAAAGCCTCTTCAATAAATGGTGCTAGGAAAACTGGAAGGCCACCTTCAAAAGAAGGAAACTAGACTATTGTCTATCACTACATACTCAAATTAACTCAAAATGGATTAAAAACCTGAATAGAAGAACTGAAGCAATAAATTACATAGAAAAAAACATAGGAACTAAACTCAAGGATCTTGGACTTAAAGAGGATTTTATGAATTTGACCTCAAAGGCAAGGGAAGTAAAAGCTAAAATAAATGAATGGGACTACATGAAACTAAAAAACTTCTGCTCAGCAAAAGAAATTGTCAAAAAGGTAAAGAGACAACCATCCAAATGGGAAGATATCTTTGCAAACAACACCTCAAATAAGGACCTAATATCCAAAATATACAAAGAACTCATATGACTCAATAACAACAAAAACAGTAATGATCCAACTGGAAAATAGGCAGAGGACCTGAACGGACACGTCTCCTTAGAAGACATACAAATGGCCAACAAATACTGAAAAGATGCTCAACATCGCTAGCTGTTAGAGAAATGTAAATCAAAACCACAATGAGATACTATCTCACACCTGTTAGAATAGGTATAATCAATAGGACAAGTAATAACAAATGTCGGAGAGCATGCGGAGAAAATGGAACCCTCATATCTGCTGGTAGGATTGCAAATTGGTACAGACAGTATGGAAAACAGTATGGAGTTTCCTCAAAAAACTAAGAATTGATCTACCATATGATTCAGCAATTCCACTATTGGGTATTTACACCAAAGGCTTGACTATATGAAAATATATGAAAATATATGAAAATATATGAAAAGATGCTCAACATTGCTAGCTAGTAAGGAAATGCAAATCAAAACCACAATGTGATACCTTCTCACACCTGTTAGAATAGCTATAATCAACAGGACAAGTAATAACAAATCTTGGAGAGGATATGGAGAAAAAATAACCTTCATACACTGCTGGTGGGACTGCAAATCAGTTGTAAATTGATCCAGGAATCCCTCTACTGGGTATTTACCTCAAAGCCATGAAAACATATATCTGAAAAAATATTTTCACACTGATGTTCATAGTAACATTATTCAAAGTGGCCAAGACATTGAAGCAACTGAAGTGTCCTATAATAGATGATTGTCAAAGAAGCTGTGGTACATATATACAATGGAATATTACTCAGCCATTAGAAGGGATGAAACACTGCCATTTGTGACAACATGGTTGGACCTTGAGATAATCATGCTAAGCGAAATAAGCCAGACAGAAAATGTTGAAAATCACATAATATCAACTATATTTGGGTTATATATCTAGAAGCTACAAATGAACAGGACAGACAAACAAAGACTCATGGACATAGTCTATAGACTAGTCGATACCAGTGGGTAGGGGGTGGAGGAGGAGATGTAGGTAGAAGAATAAAGAGGGTCAAATATAGGGTGCTAGTGGAAGGGTGAAATGGGTAAAGGGGATCAAATATGTGGTAGCTGAAGGAAACTGGACTTTGGGTGGTAAACACACAATATAATATACAGATGTCAAATTATAATGTACACCTGAAAACTACATAATTGTATTAACCAATGTTATCCCAATAAACTTAATTAAAAAAGAAAAAGAATATACAGCGGAGTAAAGACAGTATCTTCAACAAATGGTAGTGGGAAATGGGACAAGTACATGCCAAAAAATGAAACAGGACCACCTTTTCACACCATATTCGAGAATAAACTCAAAATGGATTAAATACTTAAATGTTAAGATCTGAAATAAAACTTTTAGAATCAAAAATAGGCAATAAACTCTCCGATACTTCTATTAGTATTTTTTTTTTGACACATCTTCTCGGGCAAGGGAAACAAACAAAAAATAACCAATTGGGACCACTTCACAATTAAAACGTTTTTAAACAGCAAAAGAAACAATTGATGAAACAAAGAGGCAACCAACTGAATGGGAGAAGATATTTGCAAACAACACCTCAAATAAAGTGTTAAAATCAAAATTTATAAATAACTCATACAACTCAACAACAAACGAAAGAAACAATACAATTAAAAAATTGGCAATGGACCTAAATAGGCATCTCTCCAAAGAGAACATACAGATGGCCAATAGACATACGAAAGGATACTCAAGGTCATTAATTATCAGAGAAATGCAAATTAAAACTTCAAGGAGACATCACCACACACCTTTCAAAATGGCTATCATCAATAAATCAACAAACAATAAGTATTGGCAAGAATGTGGAGAAAAGGGAGCCCTCCTGCATTGTTGGTGGGATTGCAAATTGGTACAACCACTATAGAAAACAGTTTGGAAGTTCCTTAAAAAATTAAAAACAGAACTTCCTTATGACCTTGCCTTGCCAGTGCTGGGTATTTATCCAAAGAAATTCCAAACACTGGGATAGATAAGATTTATTTACCTTTTTATTCATGACAGCAGTATTCACAATAGCCAAGATATGAAAGCAATCTAAGTTCCTATCAGCAGATGATTGCATAAAGAATTATGGTACATATATACAATGGAATATTGCTCAGCTATAAAAAAAATGGAATCTTACAATTTGTGACAACAAAGATGGACCTATAAGGTATTATGCTGAGTGAAATAAGTCAGACAGAGAAAGTCAATTAATATATGATTATTTCATTTTTTATGGGAAATCTAAGGAACAAAAGAAATGAACAAAGTAAATGAAAACAGACTCACAGATGCAGATAACAAACTGGTGATTGTCAGATGGAAGGTGGATTGGGGGCCTGTGTGCAAAAGTTGAAGGAATGAAGAAATACAAATTATTAGTTACAAAAAAGTTACAGTAATGTAGAGTACAGTATAGGGAATATAGTCGATGTGATTGTAGTGGCTGTGTGTAGTGCCAGATGGGTGCTAGAGTAATCAGGGGGATCACACCATAAATTATGTAAATGTGTAACCATTGTACTATATACCTGAAACTAATATAAAACAATAGTTAAAAAAAAAACCTTTTTCTTAATCTACTGAAATAACCTTGTTATTTTTACTCTTTGAATCTATTATATGGTATTTTAAATTGATAATCTTTTGTATTCTTGACCAACTTTGAATTCCTGGAATAAATCCCATTTGGTTATAATGTATTATTATACAACACTCAGAGTACACACATGCACATACACAAATATGCATGCTCATCGAGATTTTAAGATAACTTATTTCAAGTTTTTAATAGGTGTATAACTACTATGATTACATTTCTTCTTAGAATACTTGTAGTGTTTTTAATATATTATCTATTTCATCTATATTTTCAAATTTATTGGGATAAAGTTATTCTTAGCATTCTCTTATTGCTAATTATATTAAATGTTTCATGTTCACATTAGAAGTAAAAGCTGGATTTTAAAGCTGTTGGAATTGTTTTATTTATATGCCAATTAGATTCATTTGCTTATTGTGTTCAGATCTTCTACAGCCATTTAGATTTTTCTAACTCCTTTTTCTTTCATTACACACAATTTCTTTTGTATGTATCTATAATGACATTAAACACATATAAATTTAGGTATTTTATATTTTACTGTTGAATTGCAGCTGTAATCATTATGAAATATTGCACACCCCTTTCAAGGTTTATAGCCTGATCTATAGCTTTTCTGGACTCTATAAATGTGATTCAATCTTGCTTAGGTAAAGATTCAGTTTCTGAGAGTGAAAAATTGCCCAACCATTTCAAAATAGACATTGCCTTTATTTTGCTTGTGTTTGTATTCTTTGAAGTTTTGCATTGGGTGACCAAACACATCTTTTGGGCCTCAAAGGCCAAGCCATTAAAGTTCATCTGTTTTCTGTGGAAAGACCACCTCTAGTATGAAGAACTCTGAAATGGCTGTGGGGATAAAGTTGGTCTAGGCAACATGTGCTTCTGTTGGGGTGTAAAGTGTGAAAAATCAGGTTAACTGCTTGTGGATGTATTTATTTGTCCGTTCAGAAAACAAAATGGGTATTTGTCCTTATGAAAGATATGTGATAAAGTAGCAAATGGAAGTTTTTCCTAAGTTGCTGTCACAGTCCTGCATACTCAAAATGACTACTTGAAATACAGCAACAATATGTCACTATTGTACAGTAAAAATCATCTTAGAGCGAGATGCAAGCTGTATTTAAAATACACCCTAAATAGTCCATTTACTCTAACAAATGGCAGCTGATTGGACTGTACTGTAATGTAATTGGGTACAGCATTGAAGAGCTGCTTTGCCTATTATTTAAATTTCCAGTGAAGAAATATCTAGTTCCTTCATCTCTACTCCACTCATTTTTTCTTTCAGGGCCACAGATGTGTCTTGGGCATAGCACAGTTCCAGAGAAGGAAACAAGCGAGGGAGTTTAGGAAAAGTAGCTCTGCCACAGCACAATTTACAGTCATGACAACCAAGCTGCCTCTGCAAATAGTATAAGCCACTTTCTCTCCAGGCATATGCCTAGCAGCTTAAGGAATTTAGCTGACAGCAGGGATGATTTGCAGACTACAACCCTGCTCTTCCAGGCTAGGTGAACATCCCCATTCTTTCCATTCTCCTTGCCCAGGTGGCTGTCGCTGGTGGCCTGAGGTAGGGTGTATGCAAACCAAATCAAGTCAACAACTATATTTGAGCACCTGCTCAGTGTCTGACTTTGTGTTGGCTTTTGTGGGAAACTATAATTCTATAATTTTATGGGAGAAAGTTAGAAGAGAAGAACTGTAGTACAATTTAAATAGCGTAACTTGTTTTTCTGTTACATTTCACAGACATCATAGATCCAGCAAGTTCAAAACTATCTTCCCACTCAAACCTGCTCCTCTCTCTGTTGCTTTCAAGTGTGGAGAAATTGCCCTGCCATTTACCTACTTCCACAAATAAAAAACCTAGAAAAGACCTTCAGCTTGTCTCCTTTTCTCATTTCCCAAATCCAACCTCCTTACGTAGGTTTTCAGTTGATTCTATAGCCTAAACATCACTTAAATCTATTTACTCTCCTCTATTTCTACTAACATGATTTCAAATATTAATCATTTTTCAACAAGAATATGAAAATAACCTTCAAATTACTCTCCCTGCTACTTTTACTTCCCTCTCCATTCCACCTTTCTCACTGTTCCCCAATTGAGCTTTAGATAAAACACAATCTAAAATTTAATTTTAGTATTTCTCTACTTAAAATCCTTCAGTGATGGTTTGTAACTTTCAGGAAAAATATAAAACTGAGCATAGCATACAAGTCACCCTGTAATCTGGCTCTCGGCTCCCTCATTCAAATATCAATAATTGATGTGTTATTATAAATCTTATGTATCTAATCAAGTTACTGAACCTAAAAGTAGCAAAATATTTATTTGAATATAGTCTGTAATTGGAGCATTTTATTCATACAGATAGACCTTACTTTCTGAGTTAGTGAATTCTGTTTACTTCCTGAATTTGGGTAAACATTGATGGGGCTTGATTCAGTAATTAATGTTCACCAGAAAATCCATTGCCCTTTGTGCCAAGACTCTTTAGGCTATTGAAATCTTATTTTATAGAAGTAAGCCTATGTCTGCAGCTGTGTCTGTTGTAGAGAAATGATGTTTCTTCAGACTCATATACACAGAGAACAAACTGGTGATTGCCACATGGTAGGGAGATTGGGGGTAGTATGAAAAAGGTGAAGGGATTAAGTAAAAATTGGTAGGTACAAAATATTCATGGGGATGTAAAGTACATCATGGAGAATATGGTCAATAATATGATAATAACTATATATAATGCCTGATAAGTACTAAATTTATTGAGGGATCATTTCATAAATTATGTAAATGTCTATATACCTGAAATTAATATAAAATATTATTGAATGTCAACTATAATTGAAAAAAAAGCTATTTCTTGAAATTCTTGCTAAGAGTCACTGTGGCTTAGAATAATTGAAGGGTATTAGAGGAGAAATAAATGTGTCATAAAATATTAATTAGATAAGTTTTAATCATGTCTTTTTTTATAAAAATTCAGTTGTACATTTTAACTTGAATTAATTAGAAGTAAAGATGTCTAACAGGCCCAGAAGATTACTGGCACCTGTGGATGTTGATGAATAGAATTTGTCTTCCCACAGGAGAGACTTCTGGAAGCTCAGCTGGATGACTTCACAGAGGTTACTTGTCTGGCCTTCTATTCTTCCTTTCCATGGACCTCCTTCCCCAGCCTCACCATGGCACATTTTTCTTGTGGTACACTAAATATATTGGTAATGTATTTACTTCAAAAATATTTATTGAAGACCTGCTTTGTTCTAGGCTCTAAACTAAAAACTATAGATGTAATGGTGAACCAGAAAGTCATGGAAATTACATTCTAATGCATGTGGAAGGGAGGTGAGGGACATATATTAATCAAATTATTACACAAGTAAATGTGGATTTTCAATAGTGACTAGTGGCATGTGCTTCAAAAGAAATGATCAATGGCAAATAATGCTACTTAAATAGAGGGGTCATGGAGATCTCTGAAATGATGTCATATAAACTGAGTCCAGTATATTAAAAGAGCTAATAAGCGCTAATAATGCAAAGAGTTGAGAAATGAAGATGCCAGTCAGATAGGAGAAAATGTACAAGTCCCCAAAGCAAATTAGATGTTCTTTTTGTTCTAAGAGCAGAGGAGATTTTAATATGGTTGGAGTATAGAAAGTGGGAGAGTGAGAGGCTGAGTAAGTGTAGTAAGTAGGAGAGGTAAGATTAATTTTGAGATGTAGATAGAGACCAAAAAATATAGGACCCTGAAGATGAAAATAAGTGTTTTAGGCTTCATTGTAATAACAATGACTAGTCTTCAAATAATTTTTATTATGAAAGGACAATGATGTAAGTTCAAAAATATCACTGACTACTATAGATTGTGGGGGGTGGTGCAAATGAAACAGTGAGGCCAGTTAGGAGGCTACTATAGTATTCTGAGGAAAGCTGATGGCTTAGGTTAGGGTGATAGTGTTGAAGGTGGAGAGAGATGGTTGAATTCTAGATGTATTTTGAAGTAAAATCCCCTTGATATACTAATGGATTAGATGTTGGGTGGTAGCCTATGACACCAGCAATTGTATAGTATTGGAATTTTATAAAATAAGGAGGACCAGGGAAGGAACAGATTGGGGAAAAGTAGAAATCAAGCCGCTTTGAACTTCTTTCTATTAAACATCCAGGAAGATATTTTAATTGTGGTTAATGCTGTGAGAAGAATGGATTGTAGGGGACCAAGAGAAATAATAGTGAGTTTGGGTAGGAGGCTGTGACAGTAGCTCAGGTGAGAGGGAATGTTCAGCTTGAATTAGTGTAATAGCAGGAGTGATGGATTTGAACAATAACTTTAATTTGAAAGAAAAGTTTGAAAGTAACTTTAATTTTCTTTCTTTATTGTTGCTACCATTCTTACTGGCAATCAGATATTTGACTTGAGGCCTTTGAGTTCCCCTGCTTTTTCCCCATTTTGCACATGGTCAGGAAGGTTGGTAATTTGACTTGATGACTGGGTGCTATCAGGGCTCATTGTTGTGTGTCCAAAATAGTTTTTCAGAGTTTAAAATCCTTGTCCATTTAGCTAGTAAAACCTTCCACCAGATATCATTCTTTAGAAATTCCTAAATTCCTAGCTGAAAATAAAATAATATATATTTCTAAAAGAGATATTCAAATGAATCAAGCTGTGAGTAAAGCAGCATCAGAGGAAAAAAGACACCCAACAAAACCTGAACTTACTACAAGTTCCAAGGAAATAGTTGAGTCTGAAATGTTTCTGCATTGAAATTTGTAAGGCTTAAGTAAAAAAATAGTTGTTGAGTGTTTTTCTATGACTTGATATCCCCTTCTTGAAGAATGGATTAGAATCTATCTCCCAGAAATATCGGGACTTTTCTAAGTTACTACTCTTTGTTCAGATTTTTAAGTATAGAAAGAAATAATCATATAAGAAATTGGAAGAAATGTTTAAAAGGTCATAAACTTCAGCTCCAAGCAACTTTAAGAAATCATCAAGTCCAGTTTACTTCTGTTAAGTAGGTAGACAGGCACAGAGGCAGCCTGGTAATGTGAAAGGAATAAAGACTTTGGAGTTTAACAGACACAGGTAGAATCCTGAATTTATGACTATTAACTATGTATCCTTAGGTGAGTTACTTAATGTTTCTAAACCTCGATTTTTTTGTCTATGAAATTGAAGTTATAATCCCTACCCATATATCGCTTATGAGTGTCACATTAAAAGACTTGACATATGCAAAGCACTTATTAGATGATAAATGCTCAATAAAAAGTGGCTATAATGTTCACAGAATAAATGTTTAAATCACAGCTTTATTGAGATATAATTCATATATTATACATCTATTCAAAGTGCAAAATTCAATGGTTTATAATATCTCATAAGAGATTTTAAAACAGAGCTTGGTAGCAAATATACAAGGTAAAAACTGAATTAGATAAATGTTTTTGAATGACTGAATGATCAACTCTTTATTGGGCACCCAGAGTGGGCACTCAAATACTAGTGGATAAAATTAGGTTGACCTGAAACTCTCTGTGACCATGCAAGCAAATGTTTAACTATTTTTAAAATTTTTTTACCAGTCACTTGCATCTGTCCACACAAAGGACTATGTTGAAAAAGAATATGGGGCAATAAGTGACATAGTAGAATTGGTACATGGTTTCATGGTATTGATTCTATGAATCTATACACATAACTATAAGAGCTTGTGGACTATTTTACACACACACACACACACACACACACACACACATCATATACAGAATTCTGACTTTTTCTTTATGTAGTATATTTACTATTGTTCTTACTATTGTTCTTACAATGACTTTGAGGCTTACTCAGGGAGTGACTTAAAGAAAAATGAAAGTGGTTGATCTTTTCCCTGAGTCCTTATGCAAACTATCACTTTTAGATAAAATAAAAGCAGCATAAGGAAAAAATAAAGGTGAAGGGAGAAAAAGAGAAAAATATATTACTAACATATGTGATCAGTTGATACCTGCTAAAAAAAATGCGACCCAGTGGTTTTCCAAGAGGAACTAGACTATGTGGAGAGACGAACATATATGAGAATTTTCCAAGCCTAACTTCTCAATCTTATGTCAGATTTTTTAAAGATAATTATGAGACTTTTTATTTTACAAGATGATTTTATAGGTGAACTGTGTGTATTCATGTATATGTGTGTGATTTATGAAAAACATCTTGCCTAATCTTTTCGCCAAGTCATTTTTCCAGATCACATATTGGCTATTTTGTCACCAACTCAACTGTATTTTGTTATAGAAAGGTTCTTGGAAAGGCAAGTGAATGCATTTCAAGTTGATAATGTCGCCTTTCCACAATTTTCTTATTAGCTCAAATGCCAATTTTGAATCTTCTCATTAAATCTTTGGACATTAACAGTTCAATTTTATTACTTGTTTATACTTCAGTACCCATGCGTCACCAGTAGCATTAATATATTGAGTGTTTATTAAACTATCTTTTATTATACATTGAGTAATTTTCATATTTAAACTTCCTCTGAATATTTCTAAATCTTTAAGCTTCAGAATTTTTACCAATAGATGAGAAATAATCTCATTTCTGTTTATGAGAATTAATCTATAAGAAATGGCAGGATGCAATAGTAAGCATTAGCTTATATTCAATAGCGACCATTGTGTACATTACCTCCACATGTGTTTTATTTCATTACCTATATATTTCATTGTAAATACAACATGTATTTATTATTATATTCTGTACTTATCATATGTTTTTCTGAAGGGAAGTTGTCATATGTGTTCTTCATCCAGATAAATAATGGAAAATATTCAGTTAAATAGCCAGATATTTTGCCCACATGGCTTCTAACATTTAGATATGTAGAAATATTAGGATACAGGAAAACATCAGTTAAACAGACTGTATAAAAAAGTGGTTATAGTTGAGTAATTTTTCATTGTATATATCTATTAGTTCTTCTTTATCCAATTTTCTGTTGATGGGCACTTAGGCTGCTTCCATACCATGGCTATTGTAAACAGCACTGCTGTGAACAAAGGGATGCAAAAATCTTTACAAATTAGTGTTTTGATTTACTTTGGATAAATATTCAGATGTGTAATGCCACGTCAAAAGGTAGTTCTATTTTTAATTTTATGAAAAATCTCCAAACTGTTTTCTATAGTAGCTGTACCAAATGGCAATCTCTCCAATAGTGCACAAAAGTTCCCATTCTGACAGGTGTGAGGCGATATCTCATTGTGGTTTGAATTCGCATTTCTCTAATGCTGAGCATATTTTGAAATATCTATTGGCCATCTGTATGTCCTCTTTGAAGAGATGTCTATTCAGGCCCTCTGCCTGCTTTCTAATTGAATTTTTTTGTTTTTGGGGGGTTGAATTGCATGAATTCTTTATAAATTTTAGAGATTAACCCTTTATCTAATGTATCGTTGGTGAATAACTTTTTCCATTCTGGTTTTCTTTCTTTTTTTTTTTTTTTGATGGTTTCCTTTTATGTGCAAAACCTTTTTAGTTTGATGCATTCACATTTCTTTTTTTTTTTTCTTTTCTTTCCCTTACCTGAGGAGATATACAGAAAAATAATTACTAAGAACAACGTCAGAAAGGTTACTATCTTTGTTTTCTTCTGAAATTTTTATCGTTTCAAGATTTATATTTGAGCCTTAATCCATTTTGGGTGCATTCTTGTATATGGAATAAGAAGGAAATCTAGTTTCATTTTTCTTGCATGTATCTATCCGATTTTCCCAACTTGATTTATTGAATATACTGTTCTTGCTCCATTGTATATTCTTGCATACTTTGTTATAGATTAATTGACCAAATAGACCTGGGTTCATTTCTGGGCTCTCAATTCTATTCCATTGATCTATGTGTCTGTTTTTATGCCAGTATCATGCTGTTTTGATTACTATAGCCTTTTAGTATTGTTTGATATCGGGCAGTATGATACCTCCAACTTTGTCTTTCTCAAGAATGCTGTGGTTATTCAGAGTCTTTTGTGGTTTCATATAAATTTTAGGATTAATTTTTCTAGTTCTGTGAATTATGCCATTGGTATTGTGATAGGAATTACATTGAATCTATAGATTGCTTTGTGTAGTATGGACATTTAGCGATATTAATTATTCCTATACATGAGCATGGTTTATCCTTCTATTTATTTGTGCCCTCATCAACTTCTTTCTTCAGTGACTTATAATTTTCCAAGTTCAAGTCTTCTACCTCTTTATATAAACTAATTCCTAGGGTTGCTTTTTTTTTTTGCTGTAATTGCAAATGAGATTGTTTTCTTAATTTCCATTTCAGATAATTTGTTAACGATGCGTAAAAATACAACTGATTTTTCAATATTAATTTTGTATTTTGTTACTTTACTGAATTTATTTACCAGTTCTAATAGTTTCTTGGTGGAAACTTTAGGGATCTCTATATATAGTAGCATTTCATCTGCAAATAATGACTGTTTTACTACTTCCACTCCAATTTGGATGCCTTTCATTTATTTTTCTTTTTGTCTGAATGCTATGGCTAGGACTTCCAACACTATTTTCAATAAAAGTGGTGGAAGAGGACACCTTTATCTTATTCCTGATTTTAAGGAAAGTGCTTTTAGCTTTTCCTCATTGAGCATGATATTAGCTGTGATTTTGTCATATCTGGCCGTTATTATATTGAGGTATATTTCCTATTCATTTTTTTACCCCTCTTTAATTCCCCCCACACACTTCCACCCTGAAGCATGATTGATGCCATTTCCCCTTAAGAACTGGATCTCTGAAGGCAGGTTGTCCTCTCCCACATGCTCGCAGCATGCACCTGGGGCCTGGTGCACCTGGGGTATGGTTCGTGGCTCCACCTGGAGAATGAACCCAGGACCTTCTGTGTGCAAAGCAGATGTACTAACCACTACACTATGGAGCCACTCCTGTATCCTCTTCACTATATTGAGCTATGTCCAATTGCCAAGAGCTTTTATCATAAATGCATGCTGGATTTTTTTAAATGCTTTTTACAGAGAGTGGGAAAAATGGTGGACTAGTTTAAAGTAGGGTTTCTCTCCCTCAGGTCTGCATTAAAATTACAAACAAATTATAAAATAATCAACATGGAGAATCACCTGAAGTCCAGCTGATCATAACACCTAGGTCTGATAATAAAAAAGAGCCACATCGAAACCGATCCAGCATAGGCAACAATCATCTGCAGATCACTTTCTAGTTCTTACCAGGTACCCTGAACAATCAAAAGTGGTGGCTGACCTTGGGCTACAAGGTAACCCCTCCCAAGGGGCCACAAAACCAATGCATCCAGAGACTGGCACCAGACCACAATGGAACAACTCCCAACTAGTCCCATCAATGGTACACACAAAGGGTGGTTGCAACAAGTACACAAGCCTGTGAGGACAAATCCCATTCAGAGGGGCCAGCCCCTACGCAGCAACTTTTATTGGCTGTGAGTGCAGCCAATTCCTAAGATTAGTCAGCCTAGCGTTAATCCCATCCACTGATCTACTAACAACAATAAAGGCTAGGGAGCAACAGAAGATCACACACAACCCACAAAAAGATCACATCCAGAGCCCCTGGCATCGGGGATCAGGGAGAATGCACCTCTGGGCCATACAGGACACCTTCCACATTAAGCTATCTGACCAAGGCTGAGAGATGAAACAAATATCCTTGACACTTAGAAATGAACACAGAGAGGCTAATGAAATGAGAAAACCAAAAAAAAAAAATGCCATAAATGAAACAACAGAAGAAAACTCCATAAAATAAGTTAAATGAAATGGAGGCAAGCAAACTACCAGGGACAGAGCTCAAAATAATGGTTATAAGGATGCTCTATGAACTAATGGGGAGAATGGATGAGCATAATGAGAACCTCAACAGCATAAAAAGGACATAGAATCCATAAAAAAATAACCAGACAGAAAGGAAGTGTACAATAACTGAAATGAAGAATACACTAGGATTCAACAGTAGATTGGACAAAGCAGAAGATCGAATCAGAAAATTGGAAGACAAGATAGCAGAATACACCCAATCAGAACAACAAAAAGAAAAGAAAAATTTAAAAAGAGGATAATTTAAGAGACTTCTGTGACAACATGAACTGTAAAAATATCCAGATCATAGGAGTACCTGAAGAGGAAGAGAGAGAGCAAGACATTGAGACTCTATTTGAAGAAATAATGACAGAAAACTTCCCTAACCTGGCAAAGGAACTAGACTTACAAGCTCAGGAAGCAGAGGCCCAAACAAGAGGAATTCAAACAGACCTACACCAAGATACATTATCATTAAAGTGCCAAAGTTCAAAAACAAAGATAGAATCTTAAAAGCAGCAAGAGAAAGGAAGCTAGTTACTTACAAGGACATCTCCATAAGAATGTCTGCTGACTTTTCAATGGAAACTTTGCAGGCAGAAGGGAATGGCAAGAAATATTCAGTTATGAAAAACAAGAATGTACAACCACGAATACTCTACTCTGCAAGGCTTTCAATTAAAACAAAAGGTGAGATAAAGAGTTTCCCAGACAGGAAAAAGCTGAAGGAATTCATTAGCAATAAGCCAGTGTTACAAGAAATATTAAAAAGACAGCTGTAAAAAGAGAAGGGGTAAAAAAGAAAATAGAAATAACAAATATGAATAATAAAATGGCAGTAACAATGTACCTATCAGTAATCATTTTAACTGTAAATGGATTAAATGTTCCAATCAAACGACATAGGGTAACCAAATGGATAAGAAAACAAGACCCAGGCATATGCTGCCTACAAGAGACCCAATTCAGATCAAATGACACTCACAGATTGAAAGTAAAGAAATAGAAAAAGATATTTCACACAAATGGAGGTTAAAAAAAAAAAACAGGGTAGCAATACCTACATCAGATAAAATAGACTTTAAAACAAAGGCTATAACAAGATACAAAAAAGGGCATTACACAATGATAAATCTTGATTGATAAATCAAGAGGACATAACCCTGTTAAACATATACACACCCAACATAGGAGCACCTACAATACATAAAGCAATTATTGACCGACATAAAAGAAGAGATCAATAGTAATACACTTATAGTAGGAGACTTTAACACCAATGGACAGATATTCCAGGCAAACAATCAACAAGGAAACAATGGGCCTAAAAGATAGACTAGAACAGATGGATTTAATATATATTTTCACCAAAGCAGTAAAATATACATTCTTAAGTGAACATGGAACATTTTCAAGGATAGACCACATGTTAGAACACAAATCAAGTCTCAATAAATATAAGAAGATTGAAATCATACTAGATACCAACTACAAAAAAACCCCTAAAATACGTAAACACATGACATGGAGGCTAAATAACATGCTACTAAACAATGAATGGGTTATTAATGAGATCAAGGAAGAAATCAAAAGATACCTAGAGACAAATAAAAATTAAAAGACAACGACTCAAAATTTGTGGGACACAGAGGGAAAAAATGGAATAGATGATAGAGGCTCTGTTCATCTCTCTGGTGACCAAATCAAAATTGTGACGGAAAGAAGAAGCAGCAGGGAGGAAAAATCACCTGAGATCTTGATGAACAAGCCATATAAATAGAGAGAAATCCAAGAAATCACCCTACGACTGCAGAAGGTAGGACAGGGTGAGGACACGGGACTGCACAGTCTTGGTTGGTTGAGTGAGATGGAGGCTGCAGCAGCAGCTGCAGCAGAAGCCTCTTAAAAGGGCTGAATCCATGAGAGGATTTTTGTGGTGAGGGACCTGCTCGTTCTGAGCACCAGTGCTAATTCGGCTGTGTGCAAGGGGCACCAGGGACTTACAGGGAGGCATTGTCAAAGTGAGGGCCCAGGCGAGACTCGCTCTGTACACAACTGCCGATAGTATCCATTATTCCCTGTTGAGCCCTCCTCCCTCCCAAGGCTTGGACACAGAGCTGCCATAGCCATGACCTCATTAAACTGGATAACAGAGATTGCTCCACTCAGAGGTTTCCCTGAAACCCCACCTCCCTCAACTCTCAGCCCTATCCAAGCCACATCTAGGTATAACCTCAGCGAGTCAGGTGCTCCTTGCTGAGCAGCACCTAGACTCACACTGGAATCAGTTGGCTTCGGTTTCTGGTGTGGCTTTTTGAGGCAACTCAAGGCACAGCAGCTGTGGATTGCTTGCTGAATCTTAACAGGTGGCCCAGAGTGGTAGAAGCTTGGGCTAAATTTGGCCTGCAGCTGAATCCCTCTCAGGATTGTGCCACTGAACACCTCCTTCACAAATCCACTAATAAGACCGGGAAACTTAGGAGCTTTGGTTTGTACATAGAAACGGACACAGGAAGGCGGCCAAAATGGAAAGAAAAAGAAGCAGAAACCATATGAGAGAACAGAACAGAGATCCAGGAATAATGGAGTCAAGCAATCTAACAGATGCAGAGTTCAAAACACTAATTATAAAGATGCTCAATTAACTTTTGGGAAGCATTGATAAATTCAGGAAAGAGATAAAAAACATAAAAATGGAAATGGAAATTATAAAAGAGAACCAGTCAGAAATGGAGAACATTTTTATCTGAGATGAGAAGTGTATAAAATGGAATAAACAAAGCGAATAAAGAAAAGGATCAAATGTTCTATCTAGAGGACGGGAAAGCCAAGGACACTCAAGCAGTATGGCAAGAGATAAGATGCTAAGACTATAAAAATAATTAAGGAGCACATGGGACACTATTAAAGGTCCAAATATCAGTCCGATCAGCATAACTGAACAAAATCAAGATGTTGAACAGCTGTTTGAAGAAATAATGATGGAAAACTTCCCAAACTTGGTGAAGGAAATGGACATGAAACCCCAAGGAGCCCAGAGAATTCCAAAAATCAAGGATTCAAGGAGGACCACACCCAGGCACATCATAATTAAAATGCCAAAGGTTAAATACAAAGAAAGAATATTAAAAGCATCAAGAGAAAAACATATAATTACTTATAACGGAATACCCATAAGACTGGCAACTGATTTCTCAAAAGAAACTATGTAGGACAGAGGGCTTGGCAAAAACTATTTCACAGAGTGATGACCCATGATCTACAACTGAGAATAAATTCATCCAGCAAAGCTATTGTTTAGGGTTGAAGGAGAGATAAAGAGCTTCGCAGACAAAAACAAGCTAAAGGAATTTATCACCACCAAGTCAGTATTAAAGGAAATGTTGGAGAGACTTCTTTAAGAAGAAAACCACGTCTCAAAAACAGGAATAAAGAATGTTAACAATTACATTCTACCAATAAGTACCTCAAATGAAAAAGAATTAAGTGCTCCAACCAAAAATAGAGTGACTGAAAGGATAACAAAATCAGACACTTACATATGAAAAGGAAGAGCGTGGAAAAAGATTGCTTTGATGGACCTAGAAGTTATTTAAGTCAGAGAAAGATAAACACTATATGATTTCACTTATATCTGGAAACTAAGGGATAAGAAGAAAAAAACTAATCAAAAACAGACTCACAAATATAGTGGACAATTTGGTTACGGACAAAGGGAAGGTGGGTTTGAGGGCCTGGGAAATGGAGTGAAGGGTTAAAGAAGTACAAATTAGTAGTTGATGGATGGTCTCTGGGATGAGTATCATGTCATAGGTAATGCAGTTAGCATTAATATATTGGTCAGGTGGAGGGTCAGGGGAGAGACGGAGCAATTGGGAGGATCGTTTTACAAACTATAGGTATGTCTAACCAATGTACTGTAAACTTGAACTAATTAAAATTAAAAAATTAAAAATATAATAAAATAAATATACATTAAAAAAAGAAAAATAGAGAACATAAAAAAGTAACACTCCCCAAAAACTAAAGCCCTGGACCAGATGGCTTAATAAGCAAATTTTACCAAACATTCCAAGAAGAATTAACACATATTCTGCTCAAACTATTCCAAAATATTTAAGAAGAGGATAATTTCCCTGACTCCTTTTATGAGGCCACTATTACCTTGATTCCAAAAGCAAAGACATTACAAAAAACAGAAAACTATAGGTCAATATCTCTTATGAATATTGATGCAAAAATCCTCAACAAAATAATAGCAAACTGAATTCAAAAATACATTAAAAATCTCATACAGCATGATCACATTTGATTTATTCTTTGGATGCAAGTCTGGTTCAATATCCACAAATCAATTAATGTGATACACCACAGTAACAAATCAAAAGATAAAAAAAATGATCATATCGATAGATACAGACAAAGCATTTGATAAAATCCCAAATCCATTTATGATAAAAACTCTCAGCAAAGTGGGAATAGAGGGAACATACCTCAACATAATAAAGGCCATATATGACAAACCTACAGCTAACATCATACTCAATGAGGAAAGGCTAAAAGCATTTTCCTTAAGATCAAGAACAAGACGACGATGCCCACTTTAACCACTCCTCTTCAACATTGTATTGGAAGTCTTAGCCACAGCAATAAGACAAGAGAAATAAAAGGTATCCAAATTGGAAAGGAAAAAGTAAAACTCTCATTTGCCGATGACATGATACTATATATATAGAAGGCTAAGGATTCCACCGAAAAACTGTTAGAACTGATCAATGAATTCAGTAAAGTAGTAGGTTACAAAATAAATATTCAGAAGTCAGTGGCAGTTTTATGCACCAATAATGAACTTTCAGAAAGAGAAATTAAGAAAACAATCCCGTTTATAATTGTTTCAAAAACTATAGAATACCTAGGAACCAAATTAACCAAGAAGGTAAAAGACCTGTTTTCAGAAAATTATGTCATTTATAAAAAAAATTGAAGAAGATATAAATAAATGGAAGCATATACCATGCTCATAGGTAGGAAGAATTCACATCATTAAAATGGCCATACTACCCAAACCAATCTATAGATTCAATGCAATCTCTATCAAAATACCAATGGAATTTTTCAGAGAGCTAGAACAAATAATACTAAAATTTATATGGAATCATAAAAAACCTCGAATAGCCACAGCAATCTTGAGAAAGAACAAAGTTGGAAGTATCACACTACCTGATATCAAACTATACTACAAGGCTACTGTAATCAAAACAGCATAGTACTGGCATAAAAACCAATATATTGATCAATGGAATAGAATAGAGAACCCAGAAATAAATCTATGTCTATACACTCACTTAATATATGACAAAGGAGGTAAGAATATATAATGGGGTAAAGACAGTCTCTTCAATAAATGGTGTTGGGAGATTTGTACAGATACATGCAACGTAAAAAGAAGCTAGACCACCTTACACCTTATATGTTAGACTCAAAATGGATTAAAATTTTGAATGTAAGACCTGAAACCATAAAACTTCTAGAAGAAAAGATAGGCAGTAAACACTCTGATATTACTAACAGGAATTTCTTTTCAGATATATCTCCTCAGGCAAGGGAAACAAAAGAAAAAAATAAACAAATGGGACTACATCAAACTAAAAAGTTTTTGTACAGCAAAAGAAACCATCAACAAAACAAAAATACAACTGACTATTTGGGAGATGGTATTCGCTGATGATACATCTGATAAGAGGTTAATATCTAAAATATATTAAGAACTTATACTACTCAACATCAACAACAACAACAGACAAACCAATTAAAAAATGGGCAAAAGTCCTGAACAGATACTTCTCCAAAGAGGAAATACAGATGACTAATAGATATATGAAAAGATGCTCAAGGTCACTAATCATCAGAGAAATGCAAATTAAAACCACAATGAGATATCAACTCACACCTGTCAGAATGGCTATCATCAATAACTCAAAAAACAGCAAGTATTGGCGAGGATGTGGAGAAAAGGAAACCCTCATACATTGTTGGTAGGATTCGAATCAGTACAGCCACTTTAGAAAACAGTCTGGAGGTTTCTCAAAGAATTAAAAATGGATATACTTTTTTACCTAGCAATTTCACTTTTGCATATTTATCTAAAAAAACCCCAAACAATAATTTATAAAGTCTATGCACCCCCAATATTCATGGCAGCACAATTTACAATAGCCAAAATATGGAAGCAACCTAAATGTCCATCAACAGAGGATTGGATAAAGAAATTATGGTTCATATATACAATGAATATTAATTACTCAGCCTTTAAAAAAAATAAATCCTACCCTTTGCAATGACAGGGATAGACCTAGAGGTTATTATGCTGAGTGAAATAAGTCAGACAGAGAAAGATAAATGCCATATGATTTCACCTATATGTGGAATCTAAGGAACAAAAGAACAATGTAATCAAAAACAGACTCACAAACATAGTGGACAACTTGTTGAAGGACAGAGGGGAGGGAGGTTAGAGGCCTGGGGGAATGGGGTGAAAGGTTAAAGAAATACAAATTAGGAGTTGATTGTTGGTCATGGGAATGGGGAGCATGGCATAGGGAATGCAATTAGCATTAATACGTTGGCTAGGTGTAGGGCCAGGGGAGGGAAGGATCAATTGGGGAGATCATTTTTTGAACTATATAGATGTCTAACCAATTTGCTGTATATTGAAACAAATTTAAATAAATAAATTTATTAAAAAAACAAACAAAAAACAAACAAGCTTTTTCTCCATCTATTGATATGATCGCATAATTTTTATCCTTCATTTTGTTTATGTGGTGTATCATATTAATTGATTTATGGATCCTGAACCAAACTTGAATCCCAGGAATAAATCTCACTTGATCATGACGTCTGATCTTTTTAATGTATTACTGAATTCAGTGTGTTAATATTTTGTTAAAGATGTTTGCATCTATATTTATCAGTGATATGGACTTATAATTTTTCTTTGTAATGTGTTTGTCTGGTTTCAGAATCAGGATAATGGTGGCCTTATAAATTGAAGTTGGGAGCTTTCTTTCTTCTTGAATTTTTTGAAATAGTTTGAGAAGCATAGGTGTTATTATTATTATTTTAATGTTTAGTAAAATATAGCTGTGAATCTATCTAGTCCAAGACTTTTGTTTGGGGGAATTTTTTGATTATTGATTTGATTTTGTTTGTAGTAATTGGACGGTTAATATTCTTTTGTTTGTTTGTTTGTTTAAGCTTTGGAAAATTCTGTTTCTAGAAATTTATCCATTCCTTCCACATTCCAATTTGTTGGCAAATAATTGTTCATAGTTTTTTTTTTCTTTTTTAAAAAAATAATCCTTGGTATTTCTGTGCTGTCTGTTGTCAATTCTCTTTCATTTCTGATTTTACTGCTTTTGATCTTCTCTATTTTCTTTTTTTGTTGTTGGTGGTGGTGGTGAGTCTGGTTAACAGTTTATTAATTTTATTGATCTTTTCAAAGAATCATCTTTTAGATTTATTGATATGTTCTATTATTTTTTAAACTTTATTACTGTGCTGATCATTATAATTTTCTTCCTTCTACTCACTTTGGACTTTGTTTGATGTCATTTTCTAGTTTCTTTTTAAGTGTAAGTTTAGATTTTTTATTTGAGGTTATTCTTGTTTCTTGAGGTAGGCCTGTATTGTTATGAATTTCCTTCTTAAAAGCTACTTTTGGTATGTCTCACAGAATTTGGATTGTTCTATTTTCATTTTCATTTGTCTCAGGTATCTTTTGGTGTCGTCCTTGATCTCATTGTTAACCCATTAATTGTTTAATAGCATGTTATTTAGCCTTCATGTGTTTATGAGTTTTTCAATTTTTTTTTCTTGTAATTGAGTTCTAGTTTCATGGCATTGTCAGTAACCACAAAATCTTTCTTCGTTGACTAAGAATTTTGTAGGACATTTGTTTAAGCGAAGCCTACAACAAGAGCTTATTTTTACAATGTGTTTCTTCTAAAAGAAGAGACATTTTCCTAAGGGCTTCAGTTAGTTGAATTCTGATTAACTGAAATGTTATTGTGATTAAGTGTATTGTTTAACTGTAAAGGTTAAGAGTGCTGATTTTTCACTAAGCTCAATTTCTTGCCCTGATGCATTCTAGTAATGTAATGTTGTAAATCTATCTTAACCCTTGTTATAATCCATTTTTGTTTTTTTGTTTTTTTCCTCCAATAAATTAGAATGATAGCAGTACCTAATGCAGAAAGTTGTTGTAGGGATTATATGAGTCAATATATGTAAACTAATAGTTTAATACTGGTAGAGAGTAAATGGTCAAATCATTTTAGTTGTCGTTATTGTTTCAGCTGTTTATCATAGTATGAACTTAAACATGGTACAAGGATTGGAAGAGTGGTTGAAGGATTATTGTATCTACTCAATTTATAACACCAAATTTAATAACATAGAAGAAATGTACCAATACTTATAAAGATACAATCTTCCTAAAATAAATCAAGAATAACTGGGAAATCTCAATAGACTGATCAGCAGTATGGAATTGGAAACAATTATCAAAACCTACCAAATAGTAAAAGTCTAGGACCAGATGGCTTCACCAGTGAATTCTACCAAACATTCAAAGATTTAATATCTATTCTCCTCAAACACTTCCAAAAAACCGAAGAGGAGGCAATACTTCCCAAATCAATACTACTCTGATACCAAAACCTGGTAAACATAACACAAAAAAGAAAACTACAGACCAATATCTCTCATGAACACAGATGCAAAAATCCCAAATAAGATACTAGTGAATTGAATACAACAACATATTAAACAGATTGGAGGAGTGATGTCAGAAACATGGTGGAGTGAGAGACATCCCCAGATCTCTCGCCTTCAAACAACAATAAGCTAAACATCTAAAACTCAACAAAAGACACTCCAACTGTATACCAGGATGTCTGAGCTTCGAATAAGAGCTAGCACAGGTCAGAACCCCGCGTGGTGGACTGGGAGAAACAAAGAAGCTGCCTCCCATAGTCAGAGCTCGCTGTAGGAAGAGAGGAGGGAAGAAGGTGTGGCGAGTTCTGTGAACAGCCATGCCCGGAAGAGCTGTGAGCTCTCTGTGGCCAGCGGCAGTGTCAAGTCATCAAGGAGGAAAGCAGAGAAATGCGGATGGCAGAAAAGCAGGGATGACAGACAAACAAAATATGATTTTTACCAGCCACGGTTTCAAAACCCAGGCTGAGCTGCAGCTCCAATTCCCAACCCAAAAGACCCCTCCCCCCAGATGCTCTGAGAATGAACACCGCGGAACCCCAGGGGAATCTGAGCAAATGCTACTGTAACTGTCTGTAATATTGACAGGAACTGAGACTGAGTGTAACAAATGTGATTAAACAACTACAGGGGAAAAAAGACATTATTAAGACTTTATATAAAGCGGAGATCCAAGAGGCTTAGACAACACCTACTGGAAACCAAAAGAAAAACACTTTCTTTGCAAAAGGTGAAAGAAAAACCTTTATATAATAAATATTTCTTGGAAAAAAAGCAAAATACACCTCCATTAATGCTCAGATGGAGAAATAGTCCCTTAAACACCATGAACAACCAAGGTGACAAGGTATCTCAGGAAGAAAGAGAAAAATCTCCAGAAAATAAAATTAAATGCATGGAAATATGTGACTTAAATGACAAAGAATTCAGGATGGTGCTTCTGAAAAAATCTCAGTGAAGTCTGAAATGAATCATATCAACAATTTCAGGAATTAAAAAAGAAAAAAAGAACAACTACATGAGCAGAATGAATTCTTTAGAAAAGAAATTAAAACTCTCAAAAAGAACTGAATGGACTTTCTGGAAATAAAGAACATACTGCAAGAGTTGAAAAATGAAATAAGAAGCTTGGGAAATAACAAGCTTGAGTCAGCCAAATAGAGGAAAGGATAGGTGATACAAAAGACAGAAATCTAGAAATAAATCAGAAGGAAGGAGAGATAAACTGAAGAATAAAAAATAATGAAAGAGATATTTAAGAAATAGCTGATACCATCAGGAGAGGAAACATAAGAATGATGGGAATTCTCGAGGGGGAGGAAAATGAGCAGGGAATAGAAAGCATTTTCAGACAAATAGTGGATGAGAATTTCCCAAATCTAAGGAATGAGTTGGAGCTTGGAATCAAGAAGTCAACAGAACACCCATTTATCTCAACCCAAAAAAGGCCTTCACAAAGACACATTGTATTAAAATTATCAAAAATCAAGGACAAACACAGAATTCTCAGAGAAGCCAGGGAAAAGAAAATGATAAGCTACAAAAGAAAACTCATTAGATTATCATCAGACTTTTCAGCACAAACCTTACAAGCCAGAAAGGAGTGGAATCAAATATGTAAATTATTAAATGAAAGGAACTACAAGCCAGGAATAATGTATGCAGCTAAGCTCTCTTTTAGATATGAGGAGAAATAAAGACCTTTCCAGACATAGAAAAATTGAGAGTTCTCCACTATGAGGCTTGCATTACAGGAAATACTAAAAGGGATCAGCTCAGCTAAAACAAAATGACAAAAAAAAAAAAACATAATTAGGAGTAGGGTGACTAGCAGCCCAATAGAAGCAGAAGAGTGCAACCCCTTACTAGGAAGGGGACATTATAAGCTTAAAAATAAGAAGAGATTTGCTATAGGATGATAGTAATGAACTTTCAGCATACATAGGGACAAACTGAGACAACAATGACTGAAAAGGGGAGGATCCAAAGATCCACATTTGCAAAGGGGAATGGAGATAAGGCAAATGCAGAAGGAAAGGGATGACTATATATATAGATATCCTTTACATAGTTAATGGTAACCATATGCCAAAGATTCAGAACCGAGGTATATAACATAAAACAAGAAGGACAGTGTAAAACCCACAAAAGCAAACCAAAATAAAGAAAACATAAACAGAAGGACAAGGAAGCAATGGAAATACCGAGCTACCAGAAAGTAAAAGATATAATGGCTATAAGAAGACCTCATATTTCAATTATCACCCTCAATGTAAGTACAGTGGACTCACCAATAAAAAGTCACAGAGCTGCAGAATGGATCAAAAATCAAAACCCAACCATACACTACCTCCAGGAGACATATCTCAGTTCCAAAGACAAATACAGACTCAAAGTGAAATGATGGAAAATGATATTTCAAACAAATGGCATTCAGAGAAAAGTGGGAGTAGTAGTACTAATATCAGATAAAATGACTTCAAAATAAAAAAAAGGTAAAGAAAGATACTGAGGGACACTTCATAATGTTAAAGGGAATAATGCAACAAGAAGACATAACACTTATTAATATCTATGCTCTCAATCAGGGAGCCCTAAAATATATGAAGCAATTACTAATGGAAGTAAAGGGAGAAACACACCAAAACAGTATCGTAGTAGGGGACCTAAATACCCCACTGTCGGATATGGACAGATCATCCAAGCAGAAAATCAATAAGGAAATAATATCCTTAAATGACACTTTAGACCAACTGAACATAAATGACATTTACAGAGCCTTCCATCCCAAAACAGCTGCTTATACATTCTTCTGTAGTGCATATGGAACATTCTCAAGGATTGACCACATACTGTGACACAGAGACAGCCTCAAGAAATATGAGGGTTGAAATCATACCAACCATATTCTCTGATCATAATGCTTTGAAACTAGAGATCTACTGCAAAAAAAAAAAAAAAAAGTCAGGATGAACCACAAATATATACAGATTAAACAACATGCTACTAAAGAATAACTGGGTCAGAGAAGAAATAACAAGAACGATCAAGAGATAGTACAACATAATAAACCTTTGGGGACATGGCCAAATTGGACATAGGAAGAAAGTTCATATCATTACAGGCCTATCTCCAAAAACAAGAAAAAGTCCAAATAAACACCCTAATGTTTCATCTTAAAAAAAGTAGAAAAGGAAGAACAAATGAAGCCTAAAGTCAGCAGAAGGAAAGAAATAATCAAAATTAGAGCAGAAATAAATTAAATTGGAAAAAAAAAAAACAATAGAAAAAAATAAATGCAACAAAGAGCTGGTTCTTCGAGAAAGTTAATAAAATTGACAAACTTCCATCTGGACTCACTTAAGAAAAAAGAGAAAGGACACAAATAAATAAAATCAGAGATGAAAGGGAGTAAATGATGACAGACACGGCAGAAATACAAAGAATCATATAAGAATACTATGAAAAAGTATATAATAACAAATTTAATAACTTAGAAGAACTGGACCAGTACTTAGAAAGATACAACCTTTATAGAACGAATCAAGAAGAACTGGAAAATCTCAATAGATCGATCAGCAGCATGAAAATTGAAACAATCATCAAAAATCTAGCAAAAAGTAAATGACAGGACCAGATGGCTTCATCAGTGAATTCTTCCAAACATTCAAGGAAAATTTAATACCTATTCTCCTCAAACTCTTCCAAAAAATCAGAGAGGAGGCAGTACTTCTCAACACATTTCATGAGGCCAATATTACTCTGATGCCAAAGCCTGGTAAAGATAAAAACAAAAAAGGATACTACAGACCAATATCTTTCATGAACAAAGATGCAAAAATCTTAAATAGGATATTAGCGAACCGATTACAGCAACATATTTAAAAAATTATACACTACTATCAAGTGGGCTTCATCCCAGAAGTACAGGGATGGTTCATCAAATGCATATTGATTAATGCGATACACAACATAAACAAATTAAAAAATAAAAATCATATTATCATATCAAAAGTTGCAGATAAAGCCTTTGAGAAGATACAGCTCCCATTTATGATCAAAACACAACAAAATCTGTATAGAAGGAAAATACCTTAACATAATAAAGGCCATATATGACAAACCCTCAGCCAACATTATACTTAACAGTGAAAAACTAAAAAACTTCCCTCTAAGATCAGGAACATGGCAAGGCTGTCCACTATCACCACTCTTATTCAATATAACTTTGGACGTCCTAGCTAGTGCAATCAGAGAAGAGAAAGATATAAAAAGCATCCAAATAAGAAATGAAGAAGTCGAACTGTCATGATTTTTGGATGACATGATTCTCTATATAGAAAACTTGAAGACTACACAAGAACATTGCTAGAAACAATAAGCAAATGCAGTAAAGTCTCTGGATACAAAATTAATGTTCTAAAATCCATAGCGTTCCTATACTCTACTCATGAAGTGTCAGAAAAAGAAGTAGATAAAAGTAATTTATTTTGCAATTGCAACAGAAAGAATAAAATAAAATACCTAGGAATAAATTTAAAGAAACATATAAAGTACCTATATAATGAAAACTATAAGTCCCTTTAAAAGAAATCGAAGAAGATACACAAAAATGGAAAGATATTCTGTGTTTTTTCTAACTTTATTAAAAATTTCTTTAGGCCTTTTTATACTACTCCGTATTGTATTTCCTAAACTTCCTGGTGAACAGGAAAAAACATTTCTTTCTTTCTCTTTTTTCCTTCCTTCCTTCTTTCCTTCCTTCCTTCCTTCCTTCCTTCCTTCCTTCCTTCCTTCCTTCCTTCCTTCCTTCCTTCCTTCCCTCCTTTACTAATAGTAGGAACAGAGGTTTTGGTGGGAAAGAGTTATAAGGTCATAAGTAGAACCTTGAATATGAGATGTGTGCAGAGATCAAAGACAGCTTTGAGCATAGGTAAAATGAACATCTGTCTACGTATACTAAGTCTAGAGTAGAAAAAAATATGTTCTCATCTTTGTTCCCCACCCTTCCAATCCCATATATAAAAAAGCCCACTGTAATGTTTTATTTTGCAATTCTGCAATTCTAAGCAAACATTCCATTATTTGGGAAAAGTTATTTAAATATTAGGCACTTGTTTATTAATCTATATCACTCACTGTATTACAAGAGGACAGTCCAGAAGAGATGACACACTGGGTGAAAAAATTTAATGAGGGAGCTATTTAGAATAGGACCCAGAAGGGAAGAAAATTAAAACTTGTGGACTGTTTATTATGGCTCAGGTACTATATGGGCCTCAACTCAAGAATTTCAAACACAACTCTAGAAATAAGTATTGTCTCCATATTATAACGAAGAAACTAAGACTCAGAGTAGTCAAGTTAATTACTCAAATTGCATAGTCAATAAGTATCAGAGAAGAGAATTGAACCTAAGACAATACAATATTTTTCTATGTCTACATTGGGAGGATATGTGCAAGAGCATTGCAGATGGGGAAATGAGGGAAATAATGGAGTTGAGATAAACCCAAAGAGGAAAATACATACTCCAATTTTATATCCATAGTTTCAATATCATTAGAATGAGTTTATAGATGTCTTTAAATGTGACATATATAAGACATAAAGGAGATAGATTATCAAAAAGTCTAGTCCATCCGCTATCATTCATTGAAGTTTCTACTACACGTCAGGCACTGTGCCTGGAACTAAAAATAAAGAGAAAACAAACCGAGACCTTGCCTTTAAGGAGATCACTTCTTAATATGACAGAATATTGTTTTGCGAGAAGGTAATTCTCAAACTGGATGTATGCAGCAGCATAAAGTCAAAGGCTAAATGTAGGAAAATATTTTGAATATCAATTTTTCCAAGTAGTAAATTATTTAAATAATGTTAATTTTTATAAGGAACTGACATAAAACGGAGTGATATGCACCATTTGCACAATATTATCAAGCTTTATTAAAATAAACTGTATATAATAAAAGTGCACAGTTTCTAGTCAAGATGGTAGGGTAGGTAAACACCGTGTTCACCTCCTCCAATGACTGCATTAAACCTACAATGAAATTATAGAACAATCAACTTAGATAAACACCTGAAGTCTAGCTAAACATATTACCTGTAACTAAAATATAAATAAGAGGCCATATTGAGACTGGTAGAAGGGGCAGAGATACGAAACAGGCTGGCACCACACATCAGGAGGCAGTTGAGCATCAAAGAGTTGTAGTAGTTGAGCATCAGGAGGGATATTTCAGCTGTGGAGGTCCTCCTGAAAGAGCAAGAGGCTCCAGCCCCACAGTAGCCCTCATGCTCCAGACCAAGGTTCAAGAGCTGAGAAGAGGAGATCCCACAAAATCTGGCTGTGAAAATCAGTGAGGATTCTAACTGTCTGGGTGAGATGAAAGGAACCTGGAAATCCAGATGACCCCTTAAAGGACATGTGCCTAGATTCACTCTCCCACAGACACACATCCTGGGCTTTGGTGGAGAGGCAGCAGCTTGGGTGGTTCCAGAGATATATGGAGAAAGACTGAGTTGTGTTGTTGCAGGAAGAGACAAGTTTGTTAGAGGAAGGAGAATTTATTAGCCGGTGGAGCATGTGGGGCTTAACAGCACCAAGCACAAGCTCCTCTTGGTTACATTTATTACAGTTTATATATCTTTGCAGTGTCCATGCAAGGGGCATGTGATTTCTTTCTATGAGGTCTTACACGTACCTCATGACTCAGGATGAGGAGGGGAAGTTTCGGAGGGGGCCTCAAGGGGGAAAGAATTCCCAGACCACTGGTCTTATCTATTTATAGGTTGTTTGTCTTGTAGAACCTGCAGCCTTGGTGTTATCAGCACCAGATGTTGCAAGAATTTCCAGAAGGCCATTTAGAGATTTATAGGCTGTAGTTAATCTATAACTGGCTGAGTCGGTCATTTCTGCAAGCCCTTTCCTTTGCATTTTTTCAGATGCCTCCTCTCTTCTCTTAGTGTGGCTTTGGGGCAAAGGCTGGATGGACAGCCACCATTGTGTCTATGTGTAGCCCTTCTCCGGAGCAGCCTACAAGTGGGTATAATCTTGCCTGTTTTCAGCCTTCCTCCAACACGGCCAATTCTGAATTTGCTCTGGCCTGGTAAGATCAGTTTGCTCCACCCTGGTGACTCCATGAGACCCCACTCCATCTAACTCACATATTTCCCATGACAATCTCATTGCTGGGCAAACAGCCCAATCCTGCATTCTCTCACGGGTCTCATTCGACAGCAATCTACGGGCATGTGCTCTCGAACTTTGGAAGAAAAATTGGTGGCAGGCCACAGACCTAGTCTAAGCTGTAATATTTATTTTAAAATATTTTAAGTTTCTGCAGGCCCAAGAGGGCAGTGACTAACCTCGGTGTGATCTGAGACTTGTGCTAGAGGCCGCAGGCGCAGGAATGGCACCAAACCTCATTTGCATTGGCCAGGGAAAATATTCTCGCTTTACCCCAGTGAAGCCCTCAGATCCCGTCCCACTCAACTCGTGTACCACCCAAAAAGTCTTTCAGCTACTGAGCCATACCAGCAGCTGGCAGAAATCCTCAAATCTTGGGGTACCCTGGGCCTTTTGCCCAATATCTCTAGGACTGGTACTGGTGGCTGCCAGCCTCGATCCACAGCATGGTCACTCACACTTGCCACCAGGTACAGCAAAATCAGGGATAAACTGCAGATCACATTGTAGCTCCTACAAGGTAGCCCCAAGTAACCACAAGCAGCAGCTGACTTTGGCCTGCACGGAACCCCCTCCCAAGGGGTCACAGAACCAATACACTCAAAGGCTGCTTTTAGATCACAATAGGGCTCCATCTAATTAGCTCCACAAGTGGCATATACAATGGGTGGCCACAATAGGTACAAGAGTCCACTGAGGCAAATCCCACTCCGTGGGGTCAACCTGGACACAGCAGCTCAGTCCATGTGGTCATACCATATGCATGTGACCAGTTCTCATAACTAATCAGCCTGAGAGACAATCTCATCCACTGGCATGCTACCAGCAATCAAAGCTTAACTAAAAAATGAGAGCACACACAACTCACTCAAGAGTCACTCCTGGAGCTCCCAGCGCAGGTGAGAATGCACGACTGGGCCACACAGAGCACCTACTACATAAGGCCACCTAGCCAAAACTGGGAGACATAGCAAATCTACTTAATACATAAAAACGAACACAGAGAAACAACTAAAATGAGAAAAGAACAGCAACAAAAATGTCCCAAATAAAACGACACAAGAAAACTCCAGAAAAAGAACTAAATGAAATGGAGGCAAGCGACATACTAGATACAGAGTTCAAAATACTGGATATAACAATGATCAATGAATCTAGGGGAAGAGTAGATAATCGCAGTGAGAACTTCAACAAAGAGATAGTAAGTATAAAAAAAGATATAGAAACCATAAAAAGTGACCAGTCAGAAATATAGAATACAATAACTAAAATAAAGAATACACCATAAGAATGAACAGTAGATTAGATGAAGCAGAGGACTGAATCAGTGATTTGGAAGATAAGATAGCAGAAAACACCCAACCAGAATGGAAAATAAAAAATTTAAAAAAAATTAGGATATTTTAAAAGACCTCTGGGACAACTTTAAGCATACCAATATTTGCATCATAAGGGAGCCAGAAGAAAAAGAGAAAAAACAAAGTATTGTGAAACTATCTGAAGAAATAATGATGGAAAAATTTTCTAACTTGATGATAAAATTAAACATACATGACCAGGAAGCACAAAGACTCTCAAAGAGGCCCACACCAGAAAACATCATAATCACAAATGCCAAAGGTTAAAGTTAAAGAGAGAATCCTAAAACCAGCAAGAGAAAGTGAGTTAGTTACTTACAAGGGTACTCCTATAAGAATGTCAGCTGATTTCTCAACAGAAACTTTGCAGGTCAAGAGAGATTGCACAGAATATTCAAAGTAATGAAAAACAAGAATCTACAACCAAGATTATGCTACACAACTAAGCTATCAATTAAAATTGAAGGTGAAATAAAGAACTCCCTGAAAGCAAAAGGCTGAAGGAATTTGACATAAGCAAGCTAATATTACGAGAAAATGTAATGTGACCTCTTTAAGAAGAAAAAGGGAAAAACATAAATATGTCATAAAATGACAATAACTCTGTATCTATCAATAATCACTTTAAATGTAAATTGAGTAAATGTTCCAATCAAAAGGCATAGGTAGCTGAATGGATAAGAAAACAAGACCCATACATACGCTTTTTACAAGAGAACCACTTCAGATCAAAAGGCACACACAGACTGAAAGTAAAGGGATGGAGAAAGGTATTTCATGAAAATGGAATAGAAAAAAGCTGAGATAGAAATCTTTATTTGAGACAAAATAAACTTTAAAACATAGGCTATAATAAGAGACATAGAAGGGTATTAGATAATGATAAAGGGATCAATACAAGAGGACATAACCCTAGTAAACATTTATGCCCCCAATGTAGGAGCTCCTACACATATAAAGCAAATTTTGACTGACATAAAGGTAAAGATCAACAATAATACAGTCATAGTAGGGGACTTTAACATCCCATTGGCACCAATGAACAGATTTTCTGGACAGAAAATCAACAAGGAAAATGTGGACTTAAATGGCACATGAGAGTGGATGGATTTAATTGATATTTTTAGAGCATTCCACCCAAATCAGCAGAATATATATTTTTTTCCAAGGGCGCACGGAACATTTTCCAAGATAGACCATGTTAGGCCAGAAAACTAACCTCAATAAATTTAAGAAGATTGAAATCATATCAAGCATCTTCTTCAACCACAATGGTATGATACTAAAACTCCATTATAAGAAGAAAAGTGAAATATACACAAACATATGGAGGCTAGATGCCAGTCTACTAAATAATGAATAGGTTAACATGAGATCAAGGTAGAAATCAAAAAATACTTTGAAACAAATAAAAATTAAAACATGACTCAAAATCTATGGGACTCAGCAAAAGCAATCCTAAAAAGAAAATTCATAGCAATACAGACCTATCTCAAGAAACAAGAAAAATCTCTAATAAACAATATAACCTTAAAATTAAAGGACTAGAAAAAAGAACAGCAAAGAAAGCCCATAGTGTATAGAAGGAATAAAATAATAAAGATCAGAGTAGAAATAAAATGGAGTCTAAAAATAAAATACAAAAAAAAATCAATGAAAGAAAGAGCTCTTTCTTTGAAAAGATAAATAAAATTGATAAACCTTTAACCACACCCATCAAGATGAAAAAGAAGAGAACCCAAATAAATAAAACTAGAAATTAAAGAGAAGTGACTGCTGACCCTACAGAAATACAACTGTTTATGAGAAAATACTACAAACAATTATATGCCAACAAAAGGAAGAAAGGGATAAATTTTAAGAAATGTACAATCTCCAAAGATTAAGTCAAGAGGAAACAGAAAATTTGAACAAACTAATTTCTACTAACAAAATCAGTATTTTAAAAATTCCCCCCAAAAACAAATGTCTTGGACTGAATTGCTTCACAGGTGAATTTTACCATATTCGAATAATTAACACTCAAACTTCTCAAACTCTTCTAAAAAATTTGAAGAGTGACAGCTCCTAAGCTCATTTCACAAAGCCAACATTATCCTGATTCCCAAACCAGACACACTACAAAAAAATTAAAACATAGAGTGATATTTTTGATGAACATAGATAAAAAAGTCCTCAATGAAATATTAGCAAATCAAATTCGGCAGTAATTAAAAAGCTCACGCACCATGATCAAGTCGGATTTTGTCCAGGGATGCAAGGTTGATTGAATATACGTAAATCAATTAATGTGATAAACCATGGAAGCCAATTAAAAGATTTAAATCATATGATCATATCAATAGATGCAGAAAAAGCATTTGACAAAATTCATCAGCCATTTATGATAAAAAGTCTGAGCAAAGTGAGAATAGTGGCAACATACTTCAATATAATAAAGGCCATATATGACCAACCTACAGCTAACATCATACTCAACAGAGGAAAGTTAAAAACATTTTCCTTAAGATCAGGAATACAAGTATGTTCACTTTTACCATTGTTATTCAGCATAGTATTGGAAGTCCAAGCCACAGCAATCAGACCAGAAAGAAATAAAAGACATTCAAATAGGAAAGAAAAAAGTAAAACTGTTATTTGCAGATGACATGATACTATATATAGAGAACCTTAAAGACTCCACCCCAAAACTATTTAAACTGATATATGAATTCAATAAAGTAGCAGAGAACAAAATTAATATTCAGAAGTCAGTTGCATATCTATACACCAATGATGAACTATAAAAGAAATTAAGAAAGCATTCCCATTTAAAATTGCATCAACACAGTAAAATACCTAAAAATAAATTTAACCGAAGTAAAAGTCCTGTACTTGAAAAATTATAAATCACTATAAAAGAAATTGAAGGAGATACAAATAAGTGGAAACATATACCATGATCGTGAGTAGGAAGAATCAACGTCATTAAAATGCCCATACTACGGAAAGCAATCTATAGATTTAATGCTTTCTCTATTAAAATGCCAGTGGCCTATTACCCAGAACTAGAATAAATAATCTGAAATTTTTATGAAATCATAAAAGATCCCAACTAGTCACAGCAACCTTGACAAAGAACAAAACTGGAAATATCTCACTACCTGATATCAAACTACAAGGTTATGGTAATCAGATCAGCATGCTACTCACATAAAAACAGACACTTAGATAAATGGAACAGATTACTCAGCCCCCAAATAAAACCATATGTATATGGTCATTTAAACTATGACAGCGAAAGCAAGAATATACAATGGAGTAAACACAGTCTATTCAATAAATGGCGTTGGGAAAACTGGATAGATCCATGTAAAAAAAAACAAAAGCAAAACTGGACCGCTTTCTTACATCATATACAAGAATAAACTCAAAATAGATTAAAGAATTAAATGTAAGACCTGAAACCATAAAATTCTAGAAGAAAACATAGGCAGTAAATTTCCCAATAGTAATTTTTTTCTGATATATCTCCTTGGGCAAGGGAAACAAAAGAAAAAAAATAAACAAATGAATGACATCAAACTAAAAAGTTTGCACAACTAAAGAAACCATCAACAAAATGAAATGACAACCTACTGATGGGAGAAGATATTTGCCTATGATATATCTGACAAGAAGCTAGTATCCAAATTTATAAATAACTCATACAACTCAACACCAAAAAAAACCCCAACAATCCAAAAAATGGGCAATGGACCTGAATAAACACCTTTCCAAAGAGGATGTACAGATGGCCAATAGACATATGCAAAGATGCTCAAGGTCAGTAATCATCAGAGAAATGCAAATTAAAACCACAATGAGATATTACTTCACACCTGTCAGAATGACTATCATCACTAAACCAACAAAAAAGTGTTAGCGAGGGTGTGGAGAAAAGAGAATTCTCATGCACTGTTGGTACAGCAATACTGTTGGTATTGCAAATTGGTACAGCTATTATGAAAAAAAAAACAGTTTGTAGTTTCCTTTAAAAAAGTAAAAATAAAATAATCGAAGAGGAGACAGAATCAACATAGTTAAAATGATCGTATTACCTAAAGCATTATACAGATTTAATGCAATACCCATCAAAATCCCATCAGCATTTTTTAAAGAAATAGAACAAAAACCATCAGATTTGTATAGAAGCACAAAAGATCCCGAATTGCCAAAGTCATCCTGAGAAAAAAGAACGAGGCTGCAGGCATCATTCTGCCTGACTTCAAATTATACTACAAAGTGACAGTAATCAAAACGGCATGGTATTGGCAGCAAAACAGACACACTGACCAGTGGAA
>NW_011889116.1:2904737-2954976 GCF_000151845.1 Pteropus vampyrus
AGAATCGGGAGTCCAGAAATAAACCCACAGTTATATGGGCAAATAATTTTTTACAAAAAAAAAAAAAAGCCAAAAACATACAGTGGAGAAAGGAAAGCCTCTTCAATAAATGGTGCTGGGAAAATTGGAAGGCCACCTGCAAAAAAAACTGAAACAAGACTGCTGTCTATCACCACACACCAAAATTAACTCAAAATAGATTAAGGAGCTAAATATAAGACCTGAAACAATAAAATGCATAGAAGAAAACACAGGAACGAAACTCAAGGACCTTGGAGTTAAAGAGGATTTTATGAATTTGACCTCAAAGGCAAGGGAAGTAAAAGCAAAAATAGATAAACGAACTACATGAATCTAAAAAGCTTCTGCTCATCATAAGAAATCGTCAACAAGATAAAGAGAGAACCATCAAAATGGGAATATATATTTGCAAGCAACGCTTCCAATAAGGGCCTAATATTCAAAATATACAAAAACTCATACAACTCAATAACAACAAAAAAAACAAACGATCCAATTAAAAAATGGGCAGAAGACCTGAACAGACACTTCTCCCTAGAGGACATACAAATGGCCTACAAATATATGAAAAGATGCTCAATATCGCTAGCTATTAGGGAAATGCAAATCAAAACCACAATGAAATAACATCTCACACCTGTTAGAATAGCTATAATCAACAGAACAAGTAATAACAAATGTTGGAGAGGATGCAGAGAAAAAGGAACTCTCATACACTGCTTGTGGAACTGCAAATTGGTATAGCCACTATGGAAAACAGTATGGAGAATCCTCAAAAATCTAAGAATTGATCTACCATATGATCCAGCAATCTCACTACGGGGTATTTACCCCCAAAGGCTTGAAAATCCATATCCAAAATAATATTTTCACACCGATGTTCAAAGCAGCATTATTCACAGTGGCTAGGACATAGAAGCAAACGAAGTGTCCTACAATACATAATTGGTTAAAGAAACTGTGGCACATATATACAATGGAATATTACTGAGCCATAAGAAGAAATGATATACTGACATTTGCGACAACCTGAATGGACCTCGATATAATCATGCTAAGCGAAATAAGCCAGACTGAAAAAGTAGAAAATCAGATGATATCACTTATATGTGGGATATAAACCTAAAAGCAACAAATGAACAGGACAAACAGAGACTCAGGTACATGGACAATGGACTAGTGGTTACTCAAGTGTAGGGATGGGGAAGGAGAAGAGAGGTAAACGGGGTAAGGCGTGTCAAATAAAGGGGATGGGGGAGGGCGAATTGGGTAATGGGGAACAAATATATGGTAGCTGAAGGAAAACGGACTTTGGGTGGTAATCACACAATAGAATATATAGATGTTAAATTATAACGTACACCTGAAAATTATATAATTGTATTAACCAATGTTACCCCAATAAACTTAATTAAAATTTTTAAGAATTAAAATTAAAAATTAAAAATAGAACTACCTTATGACCCAGCAATTCTACTTCTGAGTATTTATCCAAAGAAAACCAAACACTAATTTGAAAAGATATATGCACTCCTATGTTCACTGCAGGGCTATTTATAATAGGCATATTGTGTAAGCAATCTACATGGCCTTTAATGGACAATTGGATAAAGAAGTGGTACATATATACAATGGAATATTACCTGGTCATAAAAATGAATGAATCTTAACATTTGCAACCATTTGGATTGACCAGGAAAGTATTATGCTAAGTGAAATACGTCAGACAGGAAAGTCAAATACCATATGGTTTCGTGTGTATGTGGAATCTAAGGAACTAAATAAAGGAACAAACAAAATAAAAACAGACTCATAGATACAGAGAACAAACTGGTGATTGCTATATGGAAGGGAGGTTGGGGGACTGGGTGAAAAAAAGTGAATTGATTAAGAAGTATAAATTTGTAGTCGCAAAATAGTCAAAGGTATGTGAAGTACAGCATAAGGAATGTAATCAGTAATATTTTAATGGCAATGTATAGTGCCAAGTTTGTACTAGAGTAATCATGGGGATCATATATTATATAAATGTAACATATATTATATAAATATTTAACCACTATGCTGTACACCTGAAAGTAATATAAAAAAGTACACAATTCAATACATTTTGATTCATGTATACATTTGTGAAAGTATTACCACAATCAAGATAATGAACATATCCATTACTTCGAAGTTTGTACATCTTACATGCCCCCCATTTCTTTCTCTGCACAAAAATTGAACTTTTTGTTACTATAGATTTGTTTACATTTTCTAGAATTTTAGGTAAATGCAATCATAAAGTATGTACTCTTTTTTTTTTGGTCTGGCTTTCTTACTCAGCACAATTAATTCGAGATTCATTTGTGTTATTTTCTATATCAATAGTTCACTTCCTTTTATAAATGAGTAGTACTCCATTCTATGGATATACCAAAAATTTTTCCAATCACTGTTAATGGACATTTGAGTCATTTCTCATCTTTGGCTATTATATACAAAGTTACTATGAACATTCAGGTACAAGTGATTGAGTAAATACACACTTTAATTTCTCTTGGCTAAAACACCTAGAAGTAAAATTGTTGAATCATATGATAGGTCTGGGTTTAACTTCTTAGAATATTTAACTTTTTAGAAAACTATCAAATAAAGTGGATGTACCATTTTACATTCTTGCCAGCAGTATATGGAAGTTTTAGCTCTTCTATATTCTTACAAACACTTGATCTAGGTGCACTTTTCTATTCTTGGTATTCTTATAAGTGTGTATTAGGATTTCACAATGGTTTTAATCTGCATATCTTTGATGGCTAATAATGTTGAGCATCTTATGTGATTATTATATTTTCTTTGGTGATGCCTCTGTTCAATTTTTTGTCTATTATTTTTGGATTGTTTATTTTCTTATTGAATTTTGAGAATTCTTTACATAATTTAGATACATATTATTTATCAGTTAGCAAATTAAAAAATGTTTTCTTCCAATTGGTGGCTTGTCATTTCTGTCTTTCAAAGTTCAATTTATCAATTTTATTTTATGAATAGTCTTTTTGGTGTTGTATCTAAGAAACCATTGCCTAATCCAAGGTTATGAAGTTGTACTTCTATTTTTACTTAAAAAATTAGTTTTTAGCACTTATATTAGGTCTATGATCATTCTGATTTAATTTTTATATATAGTGTGTGGTATTGATTGAAGTTTCCCCTCTCTTTTTCATATAGGTACCTAATTGTTCTAGTACAGATTTCTAAGAAGACTATTCTTTCTACACTGACCTGCCTTTAAATCTTTGTCAAAAATCAATTGATTTTGCATCAGATTTATACATCAATTTGAGGAGAATTGGTATTTTAAAAATATTATTTTTCCAATCAATAAACATGTATGTTCTCCACTCATTCAGGTCTTCTCTAGTTTATCTCAACAATGTTTTGTACTTTTAAGTATGCAGGAATTACACATTGTCAAAGCTGTGCTTAATTATTTCATGTTTAAATTTTACTATAAATAGTATGATTTCAATTTAAATTTTATATTTTTATTACTAGTGTATAGAAATACAGTTGATTTTTAATGTAGATTTTGTGTTCTGCAAATATGTTAAACTAACTTATTAGTTCTAGAAGCTTTTTCTTTTGTAGAACGCCTCGCTTGTCTACATTGATGATCATGTATTATAAGAATAAGGACAATTTTACTTTTTCCTTTCCAATCTGAATGCTTTCAGTTGTTGTTGTTGTTGTTTTCTTGTCTTCGCACTGGTTGGAACATTCAGTATAATATTGAATAGGGTGTTGAAAGCACAGATATTTGCTTTATTCCTAATCTTAGATGAAAAGTATTTAATTTTCACCAAAAGTATGATGGATGTTAGCTGCAAGTTTTACATAGGTAGTATTTATCAGGCTGAGAAAGTTCCCTTTTATCCCTGGTTTTGTTGAGAGCTTTTTATCAGGTATAGATGTTGGTTTTTGACAAATTCTATTAATGCATATATTGAGATAGTAATTTTTTCTTCTGTTAACATAGTAAATTACATTGATCAGTTTTAAGTGTTAAACTAACCTGACCTTGCTAGGCTAAACTCCACTAGACTCTTTTAAAATAATGTTTGATATAGCTTACTAATTTTTTAAAAATTATTTTTGTATGTATATTCATGAGGATTATTGTAGTTTTATCTCCATGTAATTTTTTGTATGGTTTTGGTATTATGATAATGCTGGCATAATAGAATGATTTGGGAGATATTTTCTCCTCTTCAATTTTGTGGAAGAGTTTTCATGTAATTGGCATTATATCTTTCTTAAATATTTAGTAGAATTTATCAGTATAGCCATATGGGACTTAGGATTTTCTTTATCAAAAGATATTTAACTATAAATTTAATTCGTAGGGTGATGATATGATATGTGTATTGGAGGATTAATAGGAGTTTACAGAGGCTAAGTGGTGAAGGTGGTGGTAATATAAAGGTGTACTATGCTGGAAAAGCTGTCAGAGAATTTTTATCACATTGGGAGATCACTGAAAACTGTGGGAGAATTTGTGTTTACAGAGCTAATGTATATTAAAGCCTGTGAAGCAGAGTAATCTCTGCCTTAAGCATAGAAATATAAACCATATAACAGAACCCACAGGAGGAAATGTGGTGAGTTTCTCTTTAAAAAGTAATTATTGAAATTCTTTACTTAATCTTGTGCCTCAGGACTTATATATGTTTCCGTATTTGTGAAGCATCACATTGTGTCTGATTTTTTGGTTAGTGCTAAACTTGACTAAAATGGTCCTGACTATAAAAGATCAGGAGTAGAAAAGATTTAAAAAATATCATAAATGCTACATCTGTACTTTCACAGAAAACACTGATATCCATTCAAATAATTGGATATGTTATATATTTTAAAAAAGATTGTCTGAATGTCTCCCTCACAAAATCCAGGAAAATAGAACTTATATGTGGTAACACATAAGTGTATTTGAAAAAATAGGTGGATGACAAAAATTTGTGCTGGCATTATTATTCTTTAAGCTTGAATAGGATAAGAAATAATAATAAAAGTCAAACCTTGTAATATAATGGCAATATCTTTAAGAGAGATAAAGTTCTATAGGCTAAGCATATTAATCAGTTACAGGAGTAGGAATAAGAAGTATAGGAGAACACAGATGAGGAATAGTGAATGATCCACCATAGACTGTGTCTTGGAATTGTTTCTTTTTTTTTTTTTAATAAATCTGTTTTATGGAAAATGGAAGAGATGCTTTTTTTTTTTTTTTTTTACCTTAAGGCTTTAACAAGTTTAGCAATTGGAACTTGACATAGTAGGTGCTGTTTTACTGGATTGTTATCTATGAAATTTCTAAAGTTTGAGCAACTATATAAAATAATGTACGGCAGTGAAGCTTTTCTTCCTTTCTCTCTCTCTCTCTCTCTCTCTCTCTCTCTCTCTCTCTTCCTTCCTTCCTTCCTTCCTTCCTTCCTTCCTTCCTTCCTTCCTAGTGGCTAGAAATTGAAAGAGCTTTTGGATTTCTGGTTTCCTGCAGTGTCTCAGCCCTATTTTGCTAGCATTAGTTATTGTTTTGTCAGAATAGTTTTGAAGTTTCTTCACAAGGTCTCTGTTAAGACATATTAAAATTATCCCTTTGCATTGCAAATTATTCAGCAACATCAAGAAGTGATACTGTTGTGATTCCTATTCTAGAATATGTGTTATTCTAGCTATTGTGGCAGAAGAATCTATGCGAAAGATAAATTTTGATAAGTGATGGATAAGAGAGACTCAATGATAAACTTCCATTGTTCCTCAAATGACTACTGACCTGCTTAGTAAGAACTTGCTTCCTATGTTATTAGACTCTGAGATCTTCAGGTAAACAACTTTTTACTCTCACTGGACAGAAGTCGAAGACAAAAATAAAATATAAAGATAATTAAACATACAATTTTCTGAGGAAAGTCGGAAAGTCTATATAATAGCCAATATAGTAGACTCTTCTGGTTCTAGATAAAATAGTGTCCACTTGAGTTTTTGCTCTGCATTTTCTCTAGGTTTGTATTTAGGGCTTTGAAAAAAGAGGAGAATACAAATTAATGATCAATGATTTTCCTGTAGGCTTCAAGTCATATCATGAGGAATTCTTTTTAAGTAAATCATTACTGGAGTTCAGTTTCAAAGATAACTGAATTCCTCTCCCTGTTAATATGCTTAGGTTTACTTTACGTTCTGCTTTGTCATTTTGAAGGGAAAAATATTTTATGGGTGTAGAGTGTCTTTTACTATGCCAGCTTCTGAAATTTGAAAAAAGGTTTGTTATTTTTTTCTAGAGCACAATAAAATTATACTAGCTTGCCCCACCAGCAAACTAGCGAAACAAACAAACAGAAAACACTACACATACACATTTAGGAAATGAAATTCACGGAGACCTTAACAAGAAATATATGTCCATCAGGAAAACCCATTGTTTTTTCAAGACAAGGATATTCACTCACACTCAACTTCTTTTGAAGGGGAAAGAAAACAATTCATTCTATCAGTTTTGCACACAAAAGAGAAGACTTTCTGCCTCCCAATCACTTTAGCATGAGCTATTATTCTTGTTATTCATAGATGACAAATGTCAAATTCAAAAGCAATTGAAGAGAATATTAAGGTCCCTGGGATTGGCATTTTAGGGAAATGCATAGGTGTAGGAGTGGAAGAAAGAGTGAAGACAGAAAAACACAGGATAACAATATACATGAAAGATCATGTAGAAAAGTATACAAAAAACAGAGGGACACAAAACAGAGTAATGGTTATTATGGTGGCAGGTTAAATGTTTGGAAAATTTCTATCACTATGTATGCATAGAAATAGGATTAATGATCTATTAAAAATGGATTTATGATTTAGCAAATGGATTACCTATATTTGAATGAAAACATACATAATAAATGATAGAGCAAGAACTTAAAGAACTCTCTTCTATAAATAGAGGTGATTTCCTTCCTTGTCCTTTTTTTTTTTTTTTTTTGGTGCATTTGATTCAGGTAAAGAGAGTTGAATTGAGTGAAGCAGTAAGAGACAATTTTAATGAGTTCTTGGAAATTAATTTAAAACTAACAGACAGCTTTTGAGGAGAGCAACACTGAGCAGTGAAAATACAGAATTATAAAATCCAAATTATAATTTCTTTTTGCCACTAACTGGCTAACCCTCTCTTAGCCAACTTTCCAAATCTCATTTTCCCCATCTTTAACAAGGTGACTTCTACAGCGATCTCTAAATTCCCTTTCTCTGGTTACATTGTATTGCCCTCTACAGATATTTATTAAACACCTGCTAATCCTGGAGCCAGATGGCCTGAGTTTGGATCCTGCTTGTCACATCTAAGTTATATGACCTTGGGTAAAGTCTAAGCTCCTTATGCTTTGGCTTCTTTATCTATAATAACAGTAATTACCCAAAATAGTTATTATGAAGATTAAAAGATTTAATACATTTAAAATATTATAATAGTTACTGGCACATAGTATGCTTTATAAAAGGCTAGTTCTTAATATTATTAATAAATCAAAAACTTTGTTAAGTATTGAAAAATAAAAATAAATAAGAGATAAATTCTGCCTCCAAGGGATTTGGAGAATATGATAGGAAATCAGAAAAGCAAACCAAATAGAATGGCACCTACATTAAGGTACAGAGGAAGTTTCATAGTGGAAATAATATTTTTTTCCCACAATATACTGTTTATTTCTTTTTATGCTATTAGTCATTTTAAACATATTTATTTCAAAGTTTATTTTTATTATATTTTTGACCTATTAAAGTTTTTTTTTTTAATTTTTCAATTGCAGTTGACATCCAACATTACTTTATATTAGTTTCAGGTGTACATCGCAGTGGTCAGACATCCACATAAATTAAAAAGTGATACCCTAGATCAGTTCAGTACTGACCTGTCACTATATTGAGTTAGTATAACATTACTGACTTTATTCCCTATGCTATACTTTACATCCGCTTGACTATTTTGTAACTACCAATTTGTACTTCTTAAGGAAAGTTGTCCGTTGTGTTTTTATCCAGACAAATAATGAAAATATTCAGTTAGATAGCTGGATATTTTGCCTACTTGGCATCTAACATCTAGATATGTAGAAATATCAAGATACAGGAAAACCTCAATTAAACAGACTGCATTAAAAAGGTGGTTATGATTAACTGAATAATCTGGTGATCCAACGAATAGAAATAACAAAAAAATGTGTTTGTTTTATTCTTTTGATACTGGATATTTTTCTGAAGTATCAAAGTCTATTTAATCTCCTTAGTAAGTTAAGTCCAGTAACCACTAAAACTTTTTTATTTTATTTTAAAAAAATTATTAAAATATAGCTAGCATACAATATTTTATTAGTTTCAGGTATACACCTTAGTTATTCAACAATTATATAACTAAAGAAGTGAGCATGATAATTCTAGTAACCATTTGACACCGTACGACATTATTAAAATATTATTAACTATATTCCCTATGCTGTACATTACATAGGGAATGTGCAGTGAAAATACAGAATTATAAAATCCTGAAAATACAGAATTATAAAATATTTATTTCATAATTGGAAGTTTGATCCTCTTATTCCCCTTCGCCTTCTTTTTCCCTTAAAAATATTTAACATTTTATTTATATTAATGTATTTATATTATATTATTAAATAACATTCTATATTTATATTAGTTTCAGGTATGTATTATAATGACTAGACATTTATATAATTCACAGAGTGATCCCCATGATTAGTCTAGTACCCACCTGACACCACACATAGTTATTACAATATTATTGACTGTAATCCTTATGCTGCATTTTACATCCTCATGCCTATGTTGTAACTACCAATTTGTACTTCTAAATCCCTTCAACTTTTCAATCCATCTCCCAAACCCCCTTGTATCTAGCAGCTATCAATTTGTTCTCTGTATCTGTAAGTCTGTTTCTGTTTTGTTTGTTCATTTATTTTATTCTTTAAATTCCATATATAAGTGAAATCATATGGTATTTGTCTTCCACTGTCTGACTTATTTCTCTTAGCATGATACCCTCTAGGTCTATCCATATTGTCAAAAGGTAGGATTACATTCTTTTTTATGGCCAAGTAATATTCCATTGTATATATGTATCACTTCTTTTTTATCCAATCATCTATTGAAGGGCAATTAGTTTGCTTCCATATCTTAACTATTACAAATAGCACTGCAATGAACATAGAGGTGACTATATCTTTTTGAATTAGTGTTTTGAAATTTTTTCAAATAAATACTCAGAAGTGGAATTGTTGGATCATAAGGTAGGTCTATTTTTCAATTTCCAAGAAATCTTCGAAATGTGTCTGTACCAATTTTCCATAGTGTCTGTACCAATCTGCAATCCCACCAACAACACACAAGGGTTCCCTTTTCTCCATATCCTTGCCAACACTTGTTTCTATGATTTAGTGAGGATAGTCATTTTGGCACGTGTGAGGTGTTATCTCATTGTGGTTATCTCATTGTGCATTTCTCTGATAATTAGTGACCTTGTGCATCTTTCCATATGTCTATTGGCCATCTTTATGTCCTCTTTGGATAGACGTCAATTCAGGGGTACTGTGCCCATTTTTTAATTACATTGTTTGTTTTTTTGTTGTTGAGTTGTATGAGTTTTTTAAAATAAATTTTAGATATTAACACCTTATCAGATGTACCATTGGAAAATATTCTCTCCGATTCAGTAAGGTGTCTTCACTTTGTTGAATGTTTCCTTTGCTGTGCAAAATATTTATAGTATGATGTAATCCCCTTTATCTTTTTTCTTTTGTTTTTCTTACCAGAGAAGATACTACAGAAAAAATATTCTTAAGAGTAATGACAGAGCGTTTACTGCCTATGTTTTTTTTTTTTTTCCCCTAGGAGTTTTATGGTTTCGGGTCTTACATTTAAATTTTTACTCCACTTTGAGTTTATTCTTGTACATAGTGTAAGAAGATGGTCAAGTTTCATTTTTTTTGCATGTATCTGTCCAATTTCCCCAACACCATTTATTGACTCAACTGTCTTTACCACATTGTATATTTTTATCTCCTTGCCATAGATTAATTGACCATATATGTTTAAATTTATTTCTGGGCTCTCTATTCTGTTCCATTGATCTATGTGTCTATTTTTATGCCAGTACTATGCTGTTTTTTTTGCAACTTTTTATTTATTTTATTTAATTACAGTTGACACTGAATATTATTTTATATTAGTTTCAGGTGTACAGCAGAGTAGTTAAATATTTATCCAATTTATATAGTGATCCTTATAATTTGTCTACTACCCACATGACACTATACATAGTTATTAAATATTATTGACTATATTTCCTGTGATAGACTTTACAACTCCGTGACTATTTTGTACCTTCCAATTTGTAGTTCTCAATCTCCTCTCCTTTTTCGCCCATACAAAACCTCCCTTCCAGCTGGCAACATCAGTTTTATCTCTGTATCTATGAGTTTGTTTCTGTTTGTTTGTTCATTTATATTGATTTTTGTTTTTTTTAGATTCCACATATAAGTGAGATTATATGGTATTTGTCTTTCTCAGTCTGGCTTATTTCACTTGGCATAATACCATCTAAGTCCATTCATGTTGTCATAAATGGTATCATTCTTCTTTATGGCAGAGCAATATCCCATTGTATATCTGTAGCATTCCTTCTTTATCCAACCGTCTATTAAATTACTATGTTATTTTGATTATTACTAGCCTTGTAGTATAATTTGATATCAGTTAGCATGATATCCATTTTTGTTCTTTCACAAGATTGCCATTACTATTCTGGGTCTTTTGTGGTTCCACATAAATTTTTGAATTATTTGTTCTTGTTCTGTGAAAAATGCCATTGTTTTTGAAAGGGATCACATTGACTATATGGAATGCTTTAGGTACTATAAACATTTTTTAAATTTGTTGTTATTTTTTTGGTGACGTTGGTTAACGAAATCCAATAAACTTCAGGTGTACAATTTAACAGTAAGGCATATATATATTGCATTCTGTGTTGCCCTTCCATAGTTAGATTTCTTTCTGTCACCACATATTTGACCCCTTTTATCCCATCTACCTCCTCCCTCCCCCTACCCCACCCTCTCGTAGCCACTAGTCTATTGTCCATGAGTTTCTGTTTGTTTGAACTGTTCATTTGTTGCTTGTAGGATTATTTCCCACATATATGTGATATCATGTGGTTTTCAACTTTTTCTTTCTGGCTTATTTAACAATGTTAATTATCCCTATTCATGAGCATGTATATGCTTCCATTTATGTATATTATTTTTCAATTTCTTCCTTCAATGTCTTAAAATTTTCTCAGTACAGGTCTTTTACTTCCTTGGTTAAATTTATTCCTAGGCATTTTATTTTACTTATTTTTAGATGCAATTGTGAGGTGGTTTTCTTAATTTCACTTTTTGATAGTTTGTTATTGTTATATAAAAATGCAAACAATTTCTAAATATTAATTTCGTATCTTGCTACTTTAAAGAATTCATTTGCCAATTCTAATATTTTTAGGTTGAGTAGCTTTCCCTTTATATAGTATCATCTGTAAATAATGACAATTTGTCATCTGCTAATAATGACAATTTTACTTTTTTCTTTTCAGTTTAGATGCTTTTTATTTCTTTTTCTTGTATGATTGCTATGGCTAGGACTTCCAATACTATGTTAAATAAAAGTGGTGAAAATGGACCTTCTCTTCTTGTTTCTAATCTTAAGGAAATAATTTCAGCTTTTCTCTGTTGAGTATGATGTTAGCTGTGGGTTTGTCATTTATGGCTTTTATTATGTTAAGGCACGCTCCTTCTATTCCTACTTTGCTGATATTTTTTATTATAAATAGATGCTGGATTTTGTCAAACATTTTTTCTGCATCTATTGATATGATAATATAATGTTTATTTTATATTTTGTTTATGTGGTGTGTAATGTTAATTGATTTATAGATATTAAACTAATATTTCATCCTAAGAATAAATCTCACTTGATTATTACATCATCTTTTTAATGTATTGCTGAATTCAGTTTGCTAATATTTTGTCGAGGATTCTTGCATCTATGTTCATCAGGAATATTGGTCTATAATTTTCTTTTATCATAATGTCTTGGAATCAGGGCAATGTTGGCCTCATAAAATGAGTCTGGGAGCCTTCTTTCCTCTTGAATTTTTTGGAAAAATTTGAAAAAAATTAGGTATGAATTTTTCTTCGAATGTTTGGTAAAATTTAACTATGAAGGTATTTGGTCCAGGATGTTTCACTTTGGAAGTTTTTTGATTACTGATTCGATTTCATTTGTAGTGATGCGTCTGTTCAGATTCTCTCTTTTTTTGATTCAGTTTTTTAGAATTGTGTGTTTCTAGAAATTAATCCACTTCTTACTAATTTGTTGGCATATAATTGTTTATGGTATTTTTTTCATAATCCTTTGTATTTTGGTGATGTCAGTAGTCACTTCTCCTTCATTTATAATTTTATTTATTGAGGTCCTCTCTCTATTTTTCTTAATGAGCATGGTTAAGATTTATCAATTTTATCTTTTCAAAAAACCAGCTCTTGGTTTCATTGGTCTTTTGCATTGTATTTTTTATACTATTTTGTTTATCTTTGCTCTAATCTTTATTATTTACTTCTTTTCACTTACTTTGGGCTTTGCTGTTCTTTTTCTAGTTCATTTAAGTGTAAAGTTAGATTGTTTACTAGAGATTTTTCTCATTTCTTGAAGTGGTACTGTATTGCTTTGAATTTCCCTCCTAGGACTGCTTTCACTGTGTCTTATAAATTTAAGGTTGTTCTGTTTTTATTTTCATTTGTTTCAATGTATCTTTTGATTTCTTCCTTGATCTCATTGTTAACATGTTCATTGTTTCGTATAGTATGTTATTTAGCTTTTATGTGTTTTTGTGTTTTCAGGTTTTTTTGTTTTTGTTTTCGTTTTTTTTTTTTTTGTAATTGTTTTCTACGTTATATGACAGTGGTCAAAGAAGATGCTTGATATGATTTAAAACTTTTTAAAAAATTATCGAGATTTGCTTTGTGACCTTACATGTGGTCTACTTGGAAAATGTTTCCTGTGCCCTTTAGAAGAATATATATTCTGCTGCTCTGGGGCAAAATGTTCTAAAAATATCAATGAAATTCATCTGTTTTAATGTTTTATTTAGGTCACTATTTCCTTGTTTATTTTATGTCTGGAAGATCTATTCATTGGTGTCAATGGGATGGATGTTAATGTCCCCTGATATGACTGTATTATTGTAGATCTTTCCCTTTATGTATGTCGATATTTGCTTTGTATAGTTAGGTGCTCCTATGTTGGGTGGATAAATGTTTATAAAGTTTATATCTTCTTGTTATGTTGATCCCTTTATTATTATAAAATGTCCCTCTTTGTCTCTTATTATAGTCTTTGCTTTATAGTCTATTGTTTCTAATTTAATCATTGCTATCACAGCTTTTTTTTTCATTTCCATTCACATGAAATATATAGATTTTTTATTTTTTTACTTTTAATATGTGTGTTTCTTTCAATGTTAAGTGGGTTTTTTGTAGGCAGCATATGTATGGGTCTTGTTTTCTTATCCATTCAAGTACCCTATGTCTTTTAATTGGAGTATTTAATTTATTGACACATAAAGTGATTACTGATAAGTACATAGTTATTCCCATTTTATTATTTATATTTACGTTCTTTTCTTCTTCTTCAAGAAGTTCCTTTAACATTTATTGTAATACTGGTTCGGTGGCAGTGAACTTTTTTAGCTTTTTTCTCTCTTTCTTTTTTCTTTGTTTGTTTGTGAAGCTCTTGTTCTCTCCTATTTTAAATGATAACCTTGCTGTGTTGAGTAGTCTTGGTTGTAGGTCCTTGTTTTTCATCATTTTGAATATTTCTTGCCAATCCCTCTAGTCTGCAAAATTTCTGTTTAGAAATCTGCTGACAGTCTAATGAGACCTCCCTTGTGGATAACTTCCTTTCTCTTGCTGCTTTTAAGATACTTTCTTTGTTCTTTAACTCTTTTTCATTTGAAATATGATGAGTCTTGGTGTGGGCCTCTTTGGTTCACTTATTTAGAACTCTGCCTTCATGGGCTTGCATATCTGTTTCTTTTGCCAAAGAGAGGTTTTCTTTCATTATTTCTTCAAATACATTTTAAATTCTTTGCTCTTTTTCTTCTGATATGAACGTTGTTATGCTCAATGTTGTCTCAAAGGTCTCATATTATCCTCATTTTGTTTTTTACTTTTTTCTTTTTGCTATTTCGATTTTCTGATACCTTGTCTGCCAAATTTCTTATTTAATTCTCTGCTTATCTAATTTGCATTTCAGTTATTGTATTCTTTATTTTTTTTGTGGTTTCTATCTTTTTTTTTATGCTTACTATGTCTTTGCTGAAGTTCTCACTAAGTTGCCTGAGCTTCTTTATAACCAGTGTTTTGAACTCCATATCTGATCAATTTTTTGCCTACATTTTATTTTTTTTCCTTGAGTTTTCTCTTGTTCTTTCATTTGGGACATGTTTCTTTGTCTCCTCATTTTGGTTGCCTCCCTGTGTTCATTTCTATGTATTAGAAATATCTGTTATGTCTCTCGGTCTTGGAAAGGTGATCTTATATAGTAAGTGTACTGTGGGGCCCAGTGACACAGTCTCCTCGATCATCTGAGCCAGGTGCCTAGAGTGTCCTTTGTGTGTGTGTGTGTGTGTGTGTGTGTGTGTGTGCGCGCGCGCGCGCGCCCGCGCGCATGCACGCACTCTCATGTTGTAGCTGAACCTTGATTACCGTTGTCACATCAATGGATGGGATTGATCTCAGACTGACTAGCTGTGAGAATTGGTGATCACCACAGTATATTAGCTACTGTGTGGGGGCTGGTATCTGCTGAAATCACTGTTTGGGTGTGCAGCTTATGTGTTAATCAGGTGGTTCCCTGTTGTGGTCTGAAGCTGATCATCAAGTGTTTTGGTTCTTGGGCCTCTTGAGAGGGCTCCCTCGGAAGCCAAGTTATGCTGCTACCTGTGACCAGCCTGGGACTATCTGTTAGGAGCTACAAGGTAACCTGCATATGGTCGCTGCCTGTGTTTGACCTGGATGTGTGTGAAAGAGGCCACACTGAAAATTGTGGTTCGCTACCACTAGTACCAGTCCTAAAACAGCTCAGCTAAAGGCCCAGGGCACTAGAGGAGTGTCACTGCCTGCTGGTTAATCGTAAAGTTTAGTCTCTGAAAGAGTCTTGGGCAGTACTTGAGTTGAGTAGAGCAGGATCTCAGTGAGTCACCATGATAGGGCTAGTGGTTTTTATCAGGTTAATGCAGACTCAGATTTAGTGCCAGTGATGAGCCTGGAACCAGTCAGCAAAAGGCACAGAGAAGGCACAGAGCACACCATGGCCAGAGACTGACAGCCTTGGTCCCATGGACCCCCGAGTTGTCAAGAAAGATTGCAGTGTGAGGTGAGGCTGGCTGCTCCCCCCCCCCCCCCCCCCCCCCCCCCCCCCCCCCCCCCCCCCCCCCCCCCCCCCCCCCCGCCCACCACAGAAATAGCCTCAGGGGGTGTACGAGTTGGGTGAGGAGGGTCCAAGGGAGTCACCAGTGTGGAGCAAGTAGAGTTCATCAAGTCAATGAGGATTCCAATTTGTCTGTGTCGGGGAGGGCTCAACATGGGAAAAATGGCAACTGTCAACCAGCTGCACAGGAGATGTCTCAATACAAGGACAATGATGGTTTTCCCTCCATTTCTTGCCTTGAAGTCACACAACTCAGTCTTCCCCTGTATGTCTCTGGTACCTCCTGAGCTGCCATCCTGCTGCTGAAGCCCGAGGCGAGATCCTGCAAGTCTGTGTGTGGCCTTTTAAGTGGACACCTGGGTTTCCAGCAGCCTTTTATCTCACTCAGATGGACAGAATAACCACTGATTTTCACATCTAAAGGTTGTGGAGCTCCTCTTTTTGGCATCAGTACTCCAGTCTGGGAAGCCTGATGTGAGACAGGGATCTGTCGCTCCTCCAAGGGGACTTCTGCAACAGAGGCATCCCTCCTGATTCTCAACTGCCATACATTGGTGTGGGTCCAGCCTGTTTCATCTCTCCACCTCTCTTACTAGTCTTGACATGGTTTCTTCTTTATAATTGTAGTTATAGGATTTCTGTTCAGCTAGTCTTGAGATGGTTCTCCAGGTCGATTGTTCTATAATGTAGTTGTAATTTTAATGTGGTTATGGGAAGAGGCAAGCACAGAGTTTACCTACTATGCTATCTTGATCAGAACCCAATTTGCTAACATTTTGTTGAGAATTTCTATATCCTTTTTCATGAAATATAAACCTTAAAGCATTAGGATTTTATCAGTGGGGAAGAAAACTAAAAAGCGTTCCAAGTTGAGAAGACAGAATCAGAAGAGGCACACAGGAATGCCCATGAATGATTAGAAGTTTTAAGGTATAGAGTTCATGTTCAAGCTACCTAAGAGAGAGGATTTGATTATCTGATTAATTAATCAGTGCAAATATAGAATGACTGTATTGAGCAGTTGTTGTGCCCAGAATGTCTGGTAACTCTCCCTTTTGTCCAGGGATAAATTAATTTCTAATTTGTTCTTAACAGTTTTTTCAGTGTGGTTAAGGCAGAAGACAAAAAGCCTCGCAACTTCTATGCAAAATGTCACTTTCTATACTGTGCTACCCTGTGCATGGTAAGTATTTAGAGTCATGCCCTATCCATTATATACATCTCTATAGCTAGAGACCTTGATATTTTTCTCTATAAGCCATATCTTATTTAGTCCAACTTAGGCAGTTCTGAGTACGGTGAGAAGTATCTTGATCTTAATATTCTCAGCCATCAGCTGCTGGGGGCCAGGATTTGTCTGTCATCTTTATGCCTTATTTTCCTCATTGAGCACTACATTTTCCCTGAGGAGCCATATTAACTTCATGTCCTCTAGTAACTAACTTAAATTTACTGAGAATTAAATAATATACCAGAATCATGGCACTGCTCTCCATCATCTTTGTCTTATTTGCTATCCAGCTACTACAACTTACTACTTATATTAGACTTCTTCTATACCAAATTTTTACCAAATCACTGCCACTTTGCCCATAGCCTTATGCCTAATATACACTCATATGAACCAAGTTCATTTTTCATAGTTCCTAGACCATTAAGCTACAGATGCTCCCACCTTCTCTAATGGCATTAATGCAAAAGTTCCAACTAACTATACAGCTTAGGTCATCTGAATTATGATCACAGAAGACTAAAGACAATTTTTTCCCATGAAATATTAAAGAAACAGACATAAGTCATATTAAAGAGGTTATGTAGACCAATCATTAGAAAGAGGTAAATAAAATAATGATTATGACTTGCATCTAACAAATCGCAGCAGTTTTTTAATGCTTTGTTCTACATTATCTTTTAATATAACATATGCTAAAGATATAGTATAAAATACAGCATAGAGTCATCTAAGGATTACATGCTTAAATTATAACATTTATTCCTTCTAACCCAATTTATTTAAAAACTTTTAGTTTTTGGTGCCTAGACAACAGTTTGCAACTTTAAAATTGAATTATTCCTCAAATTGAACCCATTGTTGATCTAACCACAATTTATTTTGTGAGAAACAACTCAGGTTCCAGTACTATTGCTTACCTGTCTTGGAAGCAAATAAATCTGTAAAACATCTGCTAAAAACGTACTATCCACCTCCCTACCACCAATTTTTTAGCACATAGTAAGGTCTGTAGAATTTAGCTACATCTCCTTTAAGGCATTATAAATGTTCACATAGTCAAATATTTCTGCTAAAATTTCTTTTGTCAGGTGTATGAGGTGATGTTAGCATGTGTAAATCTTTTCATCTTAGCTTTCAAGTCTTTGCTAAATGATATCTAAATATGAGTGATGAAATACATTACACTTTGCATCTTAAAACACTGACATTTTATTCATTAATTACTTAAGTGGTCTTATATGACTATACTTGCATTATAAAATTTGAAAATTTTATAATTTGGAGTTATAGCAATAATGCATTTACAAACAAATCCGGCAGATCTTGAAACGACTTAACTTTCAGAATAGATTGAAACCATGTTCAAAGTGAAGTAAGTAAAAATCTAGAGATTAGTTAATGTAAACAATTCTTTCATATATATTTCTTTGAAGTAACACTGATGGATACAGTTTCTTGCATAAATAATCTACCATAATAAAACTGGTAAAAGGGAAAAATCTTAACATCTGCATTTAATTCCAGTTCACTGAATAAGAAAAGTTCCATTTAATTCCATTTTGCAAATTTAATTTTCACTGTAAGATGTAATTTTCAATCTCACATCATCTTCCCATCTCAATTCATGTGGTTCTTTAGTCTCATTTTTTTTTGGCGGGGGGGGGTGGGTATTTCCGCCTCAAACTCTATGCTCTAGTCTGACTGCACTTCTGTCAATTTCTTGCATACATTATGCTTATTTGTGCCTCAAGAGCTTTGGCTCCTCAGTGAGGCCTTCGTTGGCCTCAAACTGGGTTATAACCACCATAGCACCAGGACTTCTTATATGTAAAATCCTTCACAACTATTTTATTTATTTATCTATCTATCTATCTATCTAGCTATTTATTTATTTATTTATTTATTTATTTATTTATTTATTATCTATCTTCTCCGCTAGGCAGATTTTATATTTAACTTGTTTGCTACCATATCCTCGGTATTTAGCATATAGTTATTAAATTTCCTGTAAGGCTTTCAGGAGGCCCTTCTACTTTAACCTCTCTAGACCTGCAACATTTATAGCAATGTTTTCTCTAGGAGTTATAAATAGTAGGCGTCATATGAATTTCTATTTGCTTGTAATTAGCTCTGTAGATGCAAAATTTTCCAATAGGATTTTTTTTGTTTTTATGTTTCCAACTAGGCTAGAGGACCATTGATAGGTAGAATAAAGTTTACTTCCAAAATATCACTCATCTTATTAGCATCATGCTCTGATCCAGTTGAAAGATAAGCATTGTTGTATAAAGATACCCACAAACAGGGGTACTTCCAAACATAGAAATAGTCATCTTATTTTCTTGTCCAAGCTGTGCTGAATCTTATTCTGGAATGTCATAGGCTTGATTATTTTTCCTGTACCATGTGCATTAAGCATTTGAATTAAATGCTTAATGTACATGGTACAGGAAAAATAAAACAAACTTGTCAGAACAAGTTTGTTTTATTTCAAGAATCTAACTACAATTTCTTTCATAACAGATATATGTAGGCACAAATTAATTTCTTTTAAAATTATTCCTGCTCATAAACAGGTGAAATGATGAGAGGTAAATTGGTTTTTCATTTGTTACTTCACAACCATATAGAATATTATAATTATTGGATTTATTTGCTTCTGAAGTATCAGAAATAAGACTTATGCAAACTCCACAGAGTGATATTGAAATATGTATTTGACATATTGTTAATATTCTGGCATCCGTTAACTTTATTTTGCTACACATACACATATATACACATACGGACAAACTCAGATATTCATCTGTCTATCATAGCCCTAATAGAATAACAGTTACTGAAAAAATAGGGAAAGTATAGAGTTAATAGACAAATGACTTAGCTTGACAATATTCTGTTTTTCCTAAATATTCAGTATAAAAATGAGCTCTTCCTTACCAAAACCTTCTTAGGACCCACTACTCAGTCTAGAACTACAGTGCCAAACTTGGTTCTTTTTACATAGTGGGTACCTGGTAATGTTTTACTTAGCTTATTACATTAGTAATGCTATGCTGGCAATAAAACATTGTCTACTATTGTAGCATAATATCCTAAGTCTGGAATTTTTATGATCGTTTGTATAGCAATAAACTGAATTACCTGTATAGAAGTGTCATGTGCTTATTTTAGTTAAACATGTTGTTTTGTCTCTGCCACAATTTTTCACACTCTATTATGGTTATTTGTTTACTGCTATACATTAAATTTGAAAATAAGTAATAGTTTGAGTCATGGTTACATGACTATAACTTCTCAGGTTATAGGAATGATACTTTTCTATTGTCCTTCTCATTTTCCCTAGAGCTAGAATATGACTCTGTAAAGAGCAAGTTTTCACTAAAGTAGTGACTCTAAAACTTCACTGTGTATGAGGATCATTTTGAGTATGGTTCAATAATCTGCATTTTATAAATTCCCTCTCTCAGGTGATTTTGATGTGACTACCGGACTACAGGACTACCTTTTAAGAAACATTGCAGCACAATTTTGTTGCTTAGGTGATAAAAGAAGAAGCCAATTTGACAATGACATGGCAAACTCACAAAATTTAGATTTTTATAAATAACAAATTAAGGTACATTAAAAGGAACAAAAATTTATTATAGTGAAGACTAGTGGAACCAGATAGGAAAGAGGAGATATGAGGACTTATTCTGCTGTCAACAAATTTTCCCCATTAATAGCACAATTATCTGATACAGATGCTTCAGCAATAGTGATACACAAAAGGAGAGGAAAAAAATCTTTAAAAGCATTCAGCAGTCCTTGCTTTCATGGTAGAGCAAAGCACTATAAGATAAATCAAAACACACTAAAGAGACTCCTTTTCTTAAATTTCCCATATGGGCTGAATTTGTTTGCTCCAGACCACTTAAACAAATTTATGAGCTAAAGAGGATAACTGAGAGTTGTGTCTGGGAGTTTTGCAAAGTTCCAATTTGGTTTTAAAAAATGGTAGCCATGTAGAGGAAGGAGGGGAACTCTGATTGACACCAAGTCCACATGTGTATAATGTACTATTTTCAAGATGTGCTTCTGCATCGGTTATAGAAGTATGCATTCATTTGGTTCAAATTATATCTGAGCAGAAGAGAAACAATCTCCCAAAAATATCTGTTTAAGGATTTTGTCAATCACTTTAACAATGGGATATGGTATTTCTGATGTGTTGGGTGGTGTTTTGGGGCAAAATTTAGACACTTAAAAGTTACGGGGCAATAAGAACATTTATACAATGATATAAAATAACACCAGGCATTTGATAATAAAAATCATTTTAAGGTGACATTAGAACAACTTGTTAATAGGCAAAGAAACTTTATAATTGAACTGTGATTCTGTAGTGCTCAAACCAGCAATTGAAATTTATAATATTCGTTTGAACTATGTTGTTTTGTTAACTTCCTCTCCCAAACTCTCCCAGGCTCAAGGGAAAAGTGCATGGAGTGTATAGTGTCATTCTTTATTGCAATATGTGGAATCAATAGTTGTAAATCCCCAGATAAGAACTCAGGAACCCTGTGTTCTCTTCAAGGCTTTACCACTTTTAGATCAGTGTGTCTTGTCACTTCACTTTCTAGACATCAGTTTCCACCTCTATCAAATATGGATAATCCCTACTTTACCTCTTCACAACACTTTATTTAAAGTTATTCTAAGTCAATTATCTCTATAGATGTTCACAACAGTCTGTGAGGTATGTCAGATAAGAGTCTGCAACACAGAAAACAGATATTACAAGGAAAGAGAGAAGGCTTAACCTAAGTCTTGAATTCAGACATGAATGTACATCAAATTTACCATGCAACTTAGACTACAGTTCAGATCATTGGCATGGAGATAGGTGAACTATTGTCAGAGGAGAAAATATCTTGTTTAAGATATTGTGATAACTCAGAAGTAACATTTGGGATTTTTTTATGACCATAAAATGTGTCAGAAAAGGATATATTCCATCTTCAGAATCAATTTCTTGACATAAAACAGAGAGGACTATCTGCCCTGAATGAAAAAAAAAATTCTATTAGGATCCAGAACTGTTTTGTTTAATATGGTAGCCACTAGCCCCATGTGGCTATTTAAATTTAAATTAATTAAAATTAAATAAAATAGCAATTCAGTCCCTCAGTCACACTAGTCATATTTCAAGTGCTCAATAACCACATGTGGCTAGTAGCTACTATTTTGGACAACACAGAAATAAAACATTTTTATAATCACAGAAAGTTCTATTAAATAGCACTGCTCTGGAGTAATAGCTAACCAAGAAAAGTGATTAGAAGAGAACATTTATCCTAATAACTGTTGTTTTCCTTTGGGAAACAAGAACTCTTAGGGTTTATTTTTTTTAAATATTCCCTCTTCTCCTTTCTCCCATCTCATTAAATCTGAATTCACTCTTACTCTGTTACCATCTTGTCCTAGACCTTAAATAAGATTAGAAAATGTTCCAGAACATAATCAATCTGTAGTTGTGAAAGAGGAGGAAACCCAAAACATTTGCTCTTTTAATCCCCAAAGAAAAATGCAATGAGAAGACAATTGCTACAGTTTTTTCTTAAATCTTGAGAAAGTAGCTGAAAGGTTGGGGTAGTAGATTTCATAATTACTATCTACTAATTGCTCTCCTATTGACGGCCCTGTGGAGGGTGCTTAACATTAATTTAATCCTCAGATAGCTCTATAAAATTGGGACTATTATCTCTCTACTATAGATGAACAACTGAGGTACTGCATTTAGTAATCTAGTTGAGGTTGCATTGATGAAGACTGATAGGTAAATTCAAACCCAGCTGTGCCTGACTTCAAATAAAACTCCTTTTCATTGCTTTTGGATTTTATATTTTCAAATTTGAATTAGGGATTGATAAGGAAGAATCTCTCCAATACACATTCATGTGTATATACACACACAGGCATAAACACACACACACACACACGCACGCACACACACACACAAATATACATCGCAATTACTCATGCAACTATTTGAAGGATGCCAAGATACTTGAAATCCTAAAACATCTGGAACTGAAGCCAAAAAGAAATAAGGATGGACGAGAAAAAACACATTTTGAGTTATTGAGTGGGTTTTTGTTGCCCCCACAGCACTGTGTACTCTTTAAATTGGTCGACTGAATTTCTGTTTGCAAAACTATAGAACAGTTGGCGCATATTTGCTTAACTTTAGCTGTCAGTTGAAATCAAATCTTGTTTCCACCTAGCAGGAGAACCCAGCACATCAAATACTTAGGAACACAAACAAAATAAGCACAAGAAAATATCAAATACCTTTATGTTATGTTGTGAAAAAAAAATAGCTTCCTATTAAGAAATGAGACACATTAATAAAATTAATAAGTCCTAGTAAGAATAGAGTCCTAAAAATAGTCTTACTAAGAAGTGAAGAACTCTAACAACTTCCTCACAAAGGAACTGTGTATTCTTAAAGTGAAGTTGAACTACTGAGACATTTCTTTGAGATAAATTTATCTACTTTAGACAGAGTAGAGGTACTCTGGTAATAAAACCTTCATTAAATGAATTTCCATTAATAAAATTTTATTTTCTCAGAAATATATATATATAAAACTATTTATCTGAAGCCAACAAATATCGATAAAAAACTAATTATTTGTTTACCTGAAATCAACATGGAATTTATTCAATTAATAAACAGTAAACTTTTTATTTGATTAATAAACAAATAAACTTTGTTTAAGGAAGTAATGAAGATTTTCTTTAAGATTTGATACCCTAGTGATCTTGTATTGCATTTTATCAATTATGAATATTTGATCAACCTAAGCAACCTTCACCTGCTTTTCCTCAGAGGTTGGAATTCCTCCATTTTCTGACATTACATGTAGTTTGCAGAAGCTTTCCTTATCTAAAGGTATACACAGTGTCCCCTAAAGTTTAATGTTTAATGATTACATTCACCTTCACAAGTAGAGACTTTTTAAGACCACTGTTCTATTATAGAGTCCAAAATTATTTATAATAACCAAGTATAATCCTTTATCATGGTTGCAAGTCAAAATTGAAACTATGCCTGCTTTAAATAAGGATCCCATATTTTCCAGCTCTATCCCTAAAAATTAAGTTGTATTAAGACAAAATTACCATAAGACAAAGAAATGGAAATATGAGGTTTTTCAGAGGATTTCTCCCCTGTAGAGGACCTTTTTATGACCTAAGAGCATCTCACCCTATGAAGGCAGGTACTTACTCTTTCCATGTGTAATTCTGGCTCTATCAGTAGCTAAATGTATTTGCAAAATTGTGTTCGATAGTTAAAATTTGGTGTGGGAAAGAGGGGCAGCAATTTTAAATGCATGTCTAAGTCCTACCAGATAACAGTTTTATTTAGTGAAAAATTAGTTAGGTTCATAGGCCCTTAAAGCTAGAAAGGATATTTATAATCAGTTTATTTATTATTATTTTTTTATTTATAGGTGAAAAAAAATGAAGTCCATAAAAACAAATGACTTGACCAAGGCTACACAGTTAATGGTAGAACTAAGACTTAAATTAGGTTGCATTGTACAGAGCAGACAACTCACTGATAGACTAAATTTCAAGCTAAAATTGAAATATCAATTATATTTGCAGATTGGGAAGATGTTCCAAACACAGAAACTTCACATTGTTGGCTTTATTTTAAGGAAAAAAAAAATCATTGACCAGAGGGCACTGAAACTTATTCTATATTGTGTTCAAGGAAAACAGATTAGGTTGCAGTAGAAGTGATTTAAGTGGTAGATTTTCATTTCACAGTTGATCACAGCAAAGACAGAGACCATTTTGTGCCTTTTTCAACATCTGCCAAAGTTACTTCTTGTCTCAAATACTGATCGTTTCATTGATATATAGAAGAACTTTGCCTCCAAGGAAGCCTGTGAAATTGTTTGAATGGCAGAGCTGGTTTATTTCTTTGGTGAAATTTAACTTTTCTTATATTTTTAAGTAGCATTTTATTTCATTTCTTAAAAATCAGTTTGTTCCTAATGGATGAACTGATAACTCTTGGGTTCTATTTAATTTTCTTTCTATGCTCTATATTGTTCTTTAAAATTCTTTTGCATATAAATATTTAATTTCTAAATGGCAATTTAAGAAATAGATTTAAAATTGCCTAAAATTAGTGAACTGAGAAGATTTATGGATGGGATTGAATAAAAGAAAAATAGTGTTATGAGTAGAGTTGCCCTTTGATTTCCCTCATTTCTAATCTCAAGCATAAAAATATCAGTAAAAGTCAATCTAGACAAAATCTCCATTAAAACCTTGGACTTCAGCTCTCTCCTCATACAACAACTAGGAATAAACAAACAAACAAACAAACATGTCATTTATCTTGAGAGTGTGACCATTCATTTTAGACATTAAATTTCTGAGACTTTTTTTTTTTTGGTATATGCCTGTTGAAGTCAGAATAATTACCCAAATTCATTTTTAAATCTTCTCACAATTATAAACTTAAATCAATGAAGTGGCAGCTCACTTTAAGAAACCCATTCTTAGTTCAGTCTTATTTTGGATTAGAGAATAACAATAATATATAGGTGTTTGCTCTAATTTAAACAGACTTATCAGGTTTAAAATAAAGTAATTCACAATTTTATACTTCATTTTTTGAAAAGAAACAAAAACAAAGATCAGGCTGGGAAGACACCAAATAATCTATATAGTTAATACTGGGTTTTGCTTCAGAGTTGGTTCATAATGCTGTATTCCTATTAATTAGTGTATCATGTTATGCAATTAAGGGTTCCAAATAGAAGAGTGCTCACACACATATGGTAGCCTTTGAATCTCTATCATCCCCATGCGATGGTTTGTTAGCTGATCCCCATTCCCAAGAAGTCAATGGGGAGCCTGGAAACTATCAAGTCTGAACATTAGAAAACCACAAAAGTGGCTTATGGAAAAACAGAGAGCAACTCCACATTGAAGGGAGCACAGAGCTGACTTACTCAGTCTAAAGGGAGAAATTAAGCTAAACAAAACCAAATAAGATTGTGTTGGACTTAAAAACACAAAAACAATGTCATCCATTGTTAATATTCTTTCTGACCCTTCTGTTTCACACTGCATCATTTGATTAACTACAGAATAGTATACTAATTTAGAATACAGCTTTGAGAACACTTTTGTTTTGTCCAGTCTTGTAAAGTAAAGAGGAGAACTCAGGCAATTATCTAGATTATTTATGACACAAAATAGACCTTTTCACTTTAAATATCAAGGTCAATGCCATTCACCTGCTTTTTCTGAAGAAGTTGCCAGTATAGAAATACAGTCTTATAGAGTGTTTATAAAAACATCAGTTTTAACAAAATCTTTAAAGATGTATTCAAGTCAATGTTGAAGAATATCTTTCCTATAAAAACACCTGCAATGCACTTTAGAGATTTTTAATTTTGGAGAGTAGAGATTTCAGGAAATATCAATTGCAGTATGAGGTGATTCAATGTGTTTTAACAAAATAAAATAGAAAAATCTAAATTTTAAAAGAGGTGTTGATGCCATAGATGACTATTTTTAAGACAAAAATGCAACTATAGCCCCATTCATTTATAGATAATTTTAATTCAAATGCTTTCTCCCAAACTGTATGTACCCCCTCTCTCTCTTGAGGTTTTATTTATGAGCTTTAGACTTGTTGAATCTCAGGTCAGTTTACTTTCTTATTTCCTACCATACACTAAGCATTTAAGAAATGTTTGTTGAACTAAAGTGCAGTTTACGAAAATTTTCAATTTTGTATATGAAACAAATGAGATACTTTAGAAATTTAATTGTTGCATATAAGTAAAATATCTGCATGCATTTATATCTGTACAGCAATTGCAAATAATTACTCTATACAACAAATAAAAATTAATCAGCAAAGCCTTGACAGATCCAAGAATATAGACATCAATAGTATGCTTTAGAAGATTGGCAGTAGTAACCCATTTTTAAGACAGTCCAATCTAAATTGGATGAAAACAATTTAGAATGTTCATAATTACTGCAGAAGGAGATCCTCTGATTTCAGATGAGCAGGAACAAAGACCTTTCAAACAGAGTGGATAGCTAGCCATGGCTGAAATAATCCACAGAGCTATATTTGCACCACTAAGATATGAGCAATCGCTCTCAGAAAATGTTTTGATAGCAAATAGACATAGATAAGATACTCAGTGCCTGTAGGTTGAAGTGGTTGAAAGGGAGAAATAGTGCATGAATCTAGCTATATTGTATAAGTATAGATTAAGACTGACTATATATAGCAGAGACCTAAAAAAAGTGGCTTAACTATGACAGAAATTTATTTCTCTATCATGTAAAATAAGTGCCGAGGTTGTCAGATCAGAACTAGTATAGCAGCTCCATGATTTCAGAGACCCAGACTTGTCCAGTTATTTGCTATTTGATTCTTATGATGTGGCCTTTATCATTATGGTTCAAGATGGTTACAGATGCTCCAGTCATCATTTTTTAGGTTTCAAGGAGCAAGATGGAGAAAGAAAGGAAGAAAGCCCCATAGATTATAAAGAGATCTCTGGAAGTCCCACATAACATTCCACATACTCTTCATTGGTCAGACTTTAGTCATATGCTACCCTCAAGTGTGAGGAAGGCTGGGAAATATAAATTTTTAAGTGAGTGTCAGTATGTCCCTCTAAAAATCAAGATTATGTTAATTTTAATGGAAGAAGAAAATACATAATTAATTGGTAGCTAATTAGCAATCTCTAGGATGCCTACTTTGGAGACAATAAAAAAGTTAAAGAGCAATGAACAAGTTAAAGTTCTGAAGTGGGAATCAATTTTTTTTTTTGGTAGCCCTCAGAGCTTCAAATGATTTCATAGTTTGGCATCTTTTGCTAATCACAAGTACCATATATATCCTATTGACAACATATCTATTAATGGTTTTCCAGTTTTCAGGATAGTGAAACATTGTACCTTTAGGGAGAATTGAATGTGTGTCACTGTTTCCTGTAAGGAAGAGTTCTGAATAAGGTGGGTTGGTGTCTTGACTTTTGATATCACAATAAGGCTTTCCTAGAAAATTTTACCTATTGGGCCACCCTAGAGCATGGCTCCTGAGGAAAATATAGCTTATTTCCAGAATAAATAAAGCTGCCCCAGGATATAAATTATTAGAAAAATAAACATCTTTTCTAACTGAGAGAAATGATTATGCCAAACAGAGAAAGGAAAAGTTGAGAAAATAGTGAGTATATAACAGAACCCTTTTTCAAATAGCTGCCTTCTGCTTTTCTTCACATTTTGCCTCCTCTGCTTTCTTTGTCATAGCCACTTTCTCCAGGCTTCTGCAAAGGCTGGCCTTTTCTATTTTAATGTTAAAAGAAACGAGAACAGTGGAGTGTGGATATATTGCATATTGGGAAAAGTGGTAAATATTTAATAGATGATACGTTAAATAATGTATATAATTTAGCAAGAAACAATGTAAATATTTCATGGACTGCAGTGCAGCTGTTAGCTTCGAATTAAATCTGTGAGTCTGGAGAAAACCTGCAGTTCAAAAGGTCATCTTATGATAGGAGAATTTGCTGCTTAAGTCTCTAGTCCTCAACCTGGAAGGAGTGTTTGAGACTTAAGGTATAACCATGTTTTTAATACCCCCTAATAGAAACAGGGAGGTGTAATGTGGATGATTCCAAATAGAGAATAATCTAAATGCCAATTAGACTTTGGAGAGAAATTTTGTATTTTTGAGCCATGGCTTTCTTTCCTAATTATGTTATTATGATTATATTAAAAATAAGTTTTATTCCATCATGTACTCATGCACTAGATAAAGCTGTCCTAGGATGGATTTGCCACAGATAATCCACTGTTAGAAAATGCAAGAGTGGCTATGAAGTCTTTTCTTGTCTCTGAACTCCTTCGGGTATCAGCCAGTTCTATGAGAGAATTTATGCCTCTCTCTGATTTGCTTGAAAAATAATAGAAAAATTAAGCAAAATCTAAGAGTAGGACTATCACAAGGTCTAAGTTGAAAATGTAGTTGTTTATGTTTTCAGTCTTCTGCTAGGTATGTGTTATGTATCCAGCACTGTAATAGATGTAATAGAAAACATAATTGCTATATGAGAAATTTCATCTTGCTTAATAAAGTTACAGTTGGAGAGACAAAGTTAATGCATAAGAAAAAAAGTCAAGACCAATTAAATACTAAACTGTGTTTTTGATAATAACTTTACTATTCTTGTAAAAATAATTGAATTAACCACAAAACCATGCTACTTGATTTAAGACAGACACTTTCTGCTGCTCTGAAGATGTTTTTATTCATATCTTGTCTCCATATAACATTTCTTCAGAATTGGTGATTCTAACGTAATCTAAATATTTCGAACTTTAACCTGGATGTTTCCCCTCTACATCCATTGCTCTCATTGAGTGATTTTACTTCTTTTTTTTTTCTGAAGAGATCAATTGTATTTTCTTTTCAGTCCTTAAATATCTATGTATGTCTTCAATCATTTTCTCCTCTCACTCCTCAATTAGAGACAGAAGAAACAGTTTTCTTTTCCAAGGTGAAAACTCCTCATATAGGGAAGACTTTCCTTTCCTACTGCATCAGAAATTTTGCCCCTCACTTATCCCCTCATTTATCATATCTTCATTCTCTTACTTTCATTTGTTTAATGGTTCTCTGTACATGTAGTCAGCTTTCCTTATCTTGATGCTAAAATGAGATAATGATAATAATGATGATATTTACTATTTATTAAACATACAAATCTAAGCACTATATTAGGTTCTAGGCCAAGTCTCAGCTTCCATTGGCACTTGGCGTGCTATTTGGTGATAGGTGTTCTTACTTCTAAGTATCTTAGTGGACTGAGCTAAGAAATACAAGTATGTATATACATGTATAGATACATCTCTATTTCTCTAGCTATCTGTAAATATGTTAAAAACACTGAGCTGAGTTCATACTGATTCCAATCTTATACCACAGAGTTCATCCTAGCTTTCACTGTTTCCTCATTTTAATTTGTTTCATGACAATGAGAAATCTAGCTCTCATTTCCATAGTATATTTACTAATTTGCTCAATCCAAGAACACATATAAAGTAGTTTCAGAATTGCTAACTCTTACTTCTATGAAAAAACAACCTACTTATTAGAGTAGAGCACTTGTTTATAGTTCTGTATGTCTTTAATTTGAAGTTATATAGTCAAAATAATATATTAAAAAATCACTAGCTTCCAGTTAAAATCGTGAAGTGAAAAATGCTGTGCTTGCCTACTTCCACAGCCACATCAAAATTACAAATAACTGCATGAAATCCATCATGGAGAACAACCATCATTTAGTCCTATAGCTAAGGCTATATGGAAAAAAAACAACATTGATACTGATATGAGGGGCAGAGACAAATAATGGTCTGGTCCCACACCCACATGTGGAGGCTAAAAATTGGGAAGCATATCTCAGCTGTGGAGGTCTCCCTTGAGGACTGAGGGGTCTCAACCACACACCAAGTTCTTCCAGTGACAGGAAGAGATGTCCCCACAACTTCTGACTGTGAAAACAGAGATTATGGCTTAGTGAGACAAAGGGCTCCTGAAGTACCCTGTGATTCTCTTAAAGAGCCCACACGTAGATTTACTCACTGATGGACTAAATTGCTCTGAGCTCCAGTGCTGGGCAGCAGCTTGAAAGAAGCCAGGGGCACACAAGGAAGAATTGAATTGTCTGGCTTTAGGGAGAAGGGCGGAGGAGTAGTTTTCCCTAGACAGGAGTGTTGGCAGAATTAATTGTTCTCTTGTTAAGCCCTACCCACTCCCATATGTAGACACAAGCAGGCACCATATCTGAGTCTCCATTAAACTGGTTAACTCTGGTTGCCCTGCCCTGATGATTCCCTGACACCCAGCCCCATCCAGACTGCTTTCAGTGGCTTTCCCATATAAATGGTGTGTCTTGTCTTATGCTATGGACTTTCATACAATCTCTTAAAGGGTCACAAAACCCAAACAAAGAGCATCTAGCCTCAGTGTGTCCTGTATCTCTTGTTGAGCATTCCAAAGCCCGGTGATACTGCCAGCCTGGCCTTGGTTCTTAGTTTGGCCTCTTCAGGCACCTACAAGCCCAGCACAAGTGGCAACAACCAAGAAATCACTTTGTAGTTTATACCAAGTGGTCCTGGGAAGGACATAGGCAGCAGCTGATCTTGGCCTACAACAGAGCCCCTGTCAAAAGACTCTAGAACAAAGACACCCGGTGGCCAGCTTCAGACCACGCCAGAGCACCGCCCATCCCCCTCAACAAAAGACACACCCAAAGGACAGACTGAGTAGACATTACAGTCCCACTAAAGCAATTCCTGTTCTGAAGTGTCAGTACCCGAACAACAACTCTTCCATGATAGTCATGGACAGTCTTCACAACCAATCAGCCTGACAATCAATCCCTCTCGTTGACATGCACACAGCAGCCAAGGCTCTACTATATCAGGAGGACACCCACAACCTACATAGGGTTCCACAAGACACCAATTATATAAGGACACTCTACTAGAACACCAATTATATAAGGACACTCTACTAGGGAGACCTAGCAACTCTGCCTAATACATAAAAACAAACCCAGAGAAGGAGGCAAAATGTGTACACAAAGAAACATGCCCCCCACCCCACACACACAAAAAGAAAAAGCTCCAGAAAAAGAATTAAACAAAGTGGAAACAAGCAAACTACGTAGAGTTCAAAACACTGGCTGTAAGAATTCTCAGTGATCTCAGTGAGAACTTCAAAAAAGGAATAGAAAACATAAAGATGGAAATAGAAAACAAAATAGAACCAGTGGGAAACGAAGAATGCAATAACTGAAATGAAGACTACATTAGAGGAAATCAACAATAGATTAGATGAAGCAGAAGATTGAATCAGTGATTTAGAAGACAAGGTAGCAGAAAACAATCAAAATAGCAATAACAACAACAAAAAAAAAGAATTAAAAAATGAGAATGATTTAAGCTGCCTCTGGGATAACATCAAGTGTACCGACATTTGCATCATAAGGCTACCAGAAGGAGAAGAAAGAGAGCAAGGGATTAAAAACCTATTTGAGAAAATAATGACAAAAACTTTCCTTACTTGTTGAAGAAAATAGACATACAAGCCAGGGAAGCACAGAGTCCCAAACAAGATGAACCCAAAGAGGCCCATACCAAGACACATCATAATTAAAATTCCAAAAGTTAAAGACAAAGAGAATCTTAAAAGCAGCAAGAAATATGCTATTAGTTACCTACAAGGGAACTCCCTCAAGACTATGAGCTGATTTTTCAACAGAACTTTGCAGACCAGAAGGGATTGGCAGGGAATATTCAAAATGACAAAAAGCAAGTACCTACAATAAAGATACTCTACCCAGCAAAATTATTATTTAGAATTGAAATACAAAGAGCTTCCCAGAGAAGAAAAGGCTAAAGAAGCATCACCACCAAACTTATATTAAAAGAAATGTTAGTGAGGCTTCTTTAAGAAAAAATAAAAGAAAAAATATCTAAAATATGAACAATGAAATGGAATAACTACATAGCTATCAACTTTAAATGTAAATGGATTAAAAGTTCCAATCAAAAGTACCTGAATAGGTAAAAAAAAGACCCTACATATGCTGCCTACAAGGGACTCACTTTATATCAAAAGACATACACAGATTGAACGTAAAGGAATGGAAAAAGATATTTCATAAAAATGGAAACCAAAAAAAATAAATTTGGGATAGCAATACTTATACCAGACAAAACAGACTTTAAAACAAAGGCTTTAACAAGAAACAAAGAGGGACTCGGTAATCCCATTTCTGGGCATTTATTCAAAGAAACTCCAAACTTTATTTTAAATGGACATGTGAATCCATGTGTTCATTGCAGTATTATTTACAATATCCACAATATGGAGGCAATGGAAAAATAGATAAAGAAGAGGTGGTAAATATATACAATGATATATTGCTTTGCTATAAAAAAGAAATCTTGCCATCTGCAAAAACATGAATGGTACTAGAGGATATGGTCCTGAAGGGAGTAAGTCAAACAGAGAAAGACAAATAGCACATGAATTTACTTAGATGTGGAATTTGAAAAACAAAGTAACAAACAAAAATAAACAGAAACAGACTCATAGAATCAGAGAATATTTTGATGGTTGCCAGATGGTACGGGGTTTGGAGGTGAGAGAAACGGGGGAATTGGCAGTTACAGAATAGTCATGGGGATGTAAATTATTGAATGAAGAATATATTTAATAATATTTTAGTAACTATATATGGTGTCAGATGGGTAGTAGATTTATTGTAGTGATAACTTTATAAGTTATATAAATATTATATAAATCATTGTATTGTACACCTGAAACTAATATAATCTTGTATGCTAACAGTAATTGAAAAATAATAAAACTTAATTAAATTGAAAAAAAATCATGATCATATCAATTGGTACAGTAAAAGCATTTGAAAAAATTTAGCAACCGTTTATGATAAAAGCTCATTTATTATTATAAACTTCTGCTCTTTGAAAGATGATCTGCAACTTGTATTAAGAAAAAATATATATATATATATGAAACTTTATATAAGACTCACATGCCAATTTTTTAAAACGGCAAAATATTTGAATATTTCATCATAGAAGATATAAAAATGTCAAATAAGTACATAAGAATGTGCTTAATTTTATTTGTCATTGGGAAAATTCAAACTGAGATGACAATGGGATACCTCTCATTGTGCTTTCATATATCTTTTTGAAGTGCTTGTTTAATACTGATGTCTATTTGTTAAATTTTTATTATTGAATAGAAGTTTTTGTATATTCTGGATAAAGTCATTTGTCAGATACATGCATGACACATATTTTCTCAATTTGTGTCAAAACTCCATTTCCATATTATTTTTATAAGCAAAATTTTCGTCGAAGTCTAATTTATCATATACATTATGATTACTCTTTTTGCTAATCCCAAGGCAATAAATACATTCTCCTGTGTTAATTCCTTAAAATTTTATACCTTTAGACTTTACATTTAGATTTATAAACTATATTTTAATTTTGTACATAGTATGAGAAAGGGATCAGTGTTCTATTTACACAAGTTTTTTGAATACATAAATGGTTCTGTTATATTAATCTAGTTGTCTATCCTTATACCAATATCACTCTATCTTGGTTGGTGTATTTTCATGTTTTAAATTCCAAAGGTGAGTAATACAACCTTATTTTTTAAGAGTTTTGGCAATTTTATGTGTTATTCTTTTCATTTCCATATAAATTTTAGAAGCAGTTTGTAAAAATTTAAAATAAAGTTTGCTGGCATTATGATGCACATTTTATTTTGTATCTACAGATCGATTTGTGGAGAATGGCAGCTAAAAATATTAAATCTTCCAATCCATGAGCATGATTTATCTCTCTCTCTTTATTATTTTTTTGTTGTTGTTATATAATTAGCTTTAACAGTGTGTCTTACTTTTTGGTACAAAGGTCTATATGTCTTTCATTTTATTTAGTCCTAAATATTTTATGCTTTTGATTTTACTGAAAATTATATTTTTTATTATTTAATTTTCCAATCATTTGGAATAATTCCAATATTTCTATTTTCCCCTAGATTATTTGTGCTTTTATTGCAACAATACATTCACTTTTTTTTAATAAATAGTAAGTGAATACTAAATTTTATGAGTTGTTGAATGTCTGAAAATTTCTTTATTAATTTATCATAATTGACTTATGATTCAGTATAAGTTTGCTAAAAAAGTTGAAAGCAAATTAAAATATATGTTCAGTCTAATTGTACTGATAAGAAATCATATGCTACTCTAATTATTGTTTCTTTTCGGTGGAACATTTTCTTCTTAAAAATTTTAGTATCTCTTCTTTGCAAATAGTGTACTATAATCTCACAATACTGTATTCAAGTATGTTTTTATTTTCATGCATTCTATTTGACATTCAATGGACACTTTCAATTTGAAAGCTCATGTCTTTTTCAGGACTAATAAAATCAAAAATTTATTTCTTTTCCAAACATTCAAAATAGAATTAACACCTATTCTTCTAAAATTTTTCCAAAACATTCAAGAGGAGGGATTGCTCTCAAGCTCATTTTACGAAACCATTACCCTTACTCCAAAACGATACAAAAACACTACAAAATAATAAAATTATAGGCTGATATCCCTGATAAACATAGATACAAAAATCCTCAACAAAATATTAGCAAATACAATTCAGCAAAAAAATTAAAAATCATGCACCATGATAAAGTGGGATTTATTCCTCGAATTCAAAGTTGGTTCAATATCTGCCCATCAATTAATGGGGTACATCACATTAACAAATTGAAACATAAAAATCATATGATCCTATCAGTATATACAGAAAAAACATTTGACAAAATCAAGCATCTTTTTATTTTTCTTTCTCTGACTGGCTTATTTCATTTAGCATAAAATTTTTCGGATCACAAGTGCCATAATTCCCTTATTTTTAAAGTCAAATTAATATTTCATTATATATATATATATATGTATATATATATAGTCACATTTCTTTATCTACTCATCTTTCAACAGACATGTAGGGCTTTTTTTAACATCTTGGCTATTCTGAATAATGCTTCTATGAACATAGAAGTACAGACATTTCTTCGAGACATCTTTTTGTGATTTTGTTTCCTTCGGATATATTCGCAGAAGTAGAATTGCTGGATCATATGGTTCTATTTTTTTATTTCTTGAGGAACCTCCATTCTGTTTTTCATAATTACACTACTATTTTGCATTCACATCAACATTCCTAAGGGTTCCCTTTCTACACATCCTCACCAGGATTTGTTATCTCTTGCCTTTTTGATAATAGACATCCTAACAAGTATGATGTGACATCTCATTTTGGTTTTGACTTAGTTTCTCTAATAATTAGTGATGCTGTGTACCTTTTCATATACAGATTGGCCAAATGTATGTCTTCTTTGTTAAAAAAAAGGTCTATTCAGGCTTTTTGTCCATTTTTAAATTGGGTTATCTTTGCTAATGAGTTGTGAAGTTTCCTTATATATTTCAATTATTAATCCCTTATCAGATATATGGTTTTAAAATATTTCCTGTCATTCTATCAGTTGCCTTTATATTTTGTTGATATTTTACTCTGCTGTGCAGAATTTTTTACATTTGAGGTAGCCCCACTTGGTTATCTTTGCTTTTGTTGCCTTTGCTCTTGCTGTCAAAGCCAAAAGAATATTTCCAAGACCATTGTCAAGGAGCTTTTCTAGTATTTTTTTTTTTTTTTGTTAAGAGGTTTATGGTTTCAGATCTTAAGCTTAGGTCTTTAATCCATTTGTGGTTGATTTTTGTGTATAGTGTAAGATAAAGGTCCAATGCTAATATTTTTTGCACTTACTATGAACCAGGTAGTGTTATGATTTTTTGTTTTTGTTTTGTTTTTACATGTAGTGACTCATTACAACCCTATGAGGTAGCTACTATTATTATCATCACTTTATATATGTGTAAACTAAGTCACAGAAAGGTCAAATAGCTTGTCCAGAGACTCATATCTAGTAGATTGTAGTGAAAAAATTTAAAACTCATACAGATAGTCTGGCTATAGAGAACTGATTCTATAGATTCTAGATCCAACTACTACAAAATATATTCCTTTTTTTTTATTAGTTTTGCTTTAAATAATAAAAATTTATTGTCCCACAGTACTGGGCCCAGAAGTCAGAGATCAAGGTGTTGGCAGTGCAGATTCTTCCTGAGGACTGTGAGGAAAAGATCTGTTCTGTGTGTCTCTTTTAGCTTCTGGTGGTTGGCATTCCTTGGCACCACCTTAATCTCTGCCTTCATCTTCACATGGCACTCTCTCTGTGTGAATGTCTCTATGTCCAATTGTTTTTCCTTTGTGTGTGTGTATGTCCAGTTTTTTATTTTAATTAGTTTCAAATAAATAGTACATTAGTTAGACATCTACATAGTTCGTAAAATGATCCCTCCAATTGCTCCCTCCCTCCCCTGACCTTCCCCCTAGCCAATGTATTAATGCTAACTGCATTCCCTATGCTGTGCTCTTCATCCCCATGACCATCCATCAATTACTAATTTGTACTTCTTTAACCCTTCACCTCATTCTCCCAGCCTCCTGAGCCCCCCGCCCCTCTGTCCGTCACCAAATTGCTCATTATATTTGTGAGTCTGCTTTCAATTAGTTTTTTTCTTTTTATTCCTTAGATTCAGCATATAAATGGAATCATATAGTGTTTATCTTTCTCTGTCTGACTTAAATACTTTCTAGGTCCATCAAAGCAATATCTTTTTCCATCCCCTTTTCAAATGTAAGAGTCTTGTTTTCTTATTCTTTCAGCCACTCTATCTTTTGATTGAAGCACTTAATTCTTTTCTATTAAAGGTACTTTTGATAGGAAAGCAGTTGTTAACATTTTTTATTCTAATTTTTGATACATGTTTTTTCTTCTTAAAGAAGTCCCTCCAACATTTCCTGTAATACTGACTTGGTGGTGATAAATTCCTTTAGCTTATTTTCGTCTAGGAAGATCTTTATCTGTCCTTTTACTCTAAATGATAGCTTTGCTGAATAAATTATTCTTGGTTGTAGATCCTGGATCTTCATTCTGTCAAATATTGTGTGCCAAACCCTTCTGTCCTGCATAGTTTCTTTTGAGAAATCAGCTGCCAGTCTTATGGGTATTCCCTTAAAAGTAACTATCTGTTTTTCTCTTACTGTTTTTAATATTCTTTCTTTGTATTTAACATTTGTCATTTTAATGATGATGTGTCTTGGTGTGGACCTCTTCGGATCCTTGATTTTTGGAATTCTCTGAGCTTCCTGGGGTTTTATGTCCATTTCCTTCAACAGGTTAGGGAAGTTCTCCATCATTATTTCTTCAAACAGCTGTTCGACATCTTGATTTTCTTCAGTTATGCTGATCAGATGAATATTTAAACCCTTAATAGTGTCTCATATGATCCTTAAATTATTTTTATAGTCTCGGCATCTTATCTCTTGCCATCTGATTGTGTGTCCTTGGCTTTCCTGTCCTTTAGATAAGGCATTTGATCCTCTTTTTATTTACTTTGTTTATTTCATTCAATATATTTCTCATCTCAGATAATGTGTTTTTTGTTTTAGACTGGTTCCCTTTTATAATTTCTATTTCCATTTGTATGTTTTTTTTTAATCTCTTTGTTAGAGTTTTCTACACTTTCTGAAAGTTCATTGAGCATCTTTATAACCAGTGTTCTGAACTCTGCATCTGTTAGATTACTTGACTCCATTATATCTGGATCTCTGTTCTCTTCTTTCATATGGTTTCTGCTTCTTTGTCTTTCCATTTTGGCTGCCTGTTTCTATGTACTAAGTAAAGCTCTTAAGTCTCTTGGTCTTATTAGTGGATTTGTGAAGTAGGTATCCAGTGGCACAGTCCTGAGAGGGGTTCAGATGCAGGACAAATTTAGCCCAAGCCTCTACCACTCCAGGGCCACCTGTAAAGATTCAGAAAGCAATCCACAGATGCTGTGCTTATAGTTGCCTCAAAAAGCCACACCAGAAACCTAGGCCAACTGTCTCCAGTGTGAGTCTAGGCGCTGCTCAGCAAGGAGCACCTGACTTGCTGAGGCTATATCTGGATGTAGGTTCAGTGGGGCCATGAGTTAGGAGAGGCAGGGTTTCAGGGAATCCTCTGGGCAGAGCAACTTCTGATATTGAGTTTGAAGACTTAATTCTATAGTTTCTTTCAGCTAAGCTTGAAATTTATAATATATCTCAAACAAACCAAAGCAAGTTCTTTAAAATACTTAATAACTTAGTAACATACATTATACAATATGTAGTCCTTTCAGATTGGTTTCTTTTAGTAACATAGTAAAATACACAAGAATATGGAAACATTTGTCAAAAATAATTAAGAGACACTATAGTTAAATGATATTAACAATAAAACTTGTTTTAACTACAAATAACTCTATAAAATAATAAAAAATCTATTATGAACTATTTGACCAATATCATTGAAATATATATTGATTATTTTTGTTTGAAGATATACATTAATAATTTTGATTTAAAAATAGAAACAATTAGAAATGAAATTAAAAATAAAATACTTTTCATAATAGTATCACAGAATATAAACTATCCATGAAAAAATCCAAAAGCAGATGTGCATGATTTGTAAAGAAAACATCATTAAATAGTCTTAAGAAATAGTTTTAACTTCCTAAATGTTAGGATTTATTAGTGGAAAGATATATTGTTCTTACATTAAAAAAAATCGGTAAAGTAAACATGTAATATTCTCTTGAGATTGAACTGTATAGTTGGAGCATTTGAATAAATATTTCAACAGATTCTTTTCATGGAATTTGTTAAGATGACTCAAAAATTTGTAAATAAGAATAATTGTCGGAAGGCTTATTTCTAGCGGTGTGCTTGTTGAGTTCGGCACCAAGGGAGCTTTTAAAAGTATAATTTGGATTCTGTGAAACATGGCGGAGTGAGAGATGTCCTCATATCTCTCCCCTTGAAACAACAAGAAGCTGAACATCTAAAACCGAACAACAACAACAACAAAAACTCAAACTGCACAACAGCACGTCTGAGCATGGAATCTGAGCATAAAAGCTACCACAAGTCAGAACCCTGGGTGTCTGGCAGTGGACTGGGAGAAATAAAAATGCTGCCTCTCACAGCCGTCAAAGTTCTCTGCAAGAGGAGAGAGAGGAGAGAAGGTGCTGAGAGTTCCCAAAACAACTTTGCCTGGGAGTTCTGTGAGCTCCATGAGGCCGGCGGCAGGGCCCAGCCATCAGGGCAGAAAGTAGAGAAGCAGGACACGACTGCAGAGAAATAGTAGTTGATTTTTACCAGTCACAGTTGCAAAACTGAGGCTGAGCTGCAGCTCCCAACTCCCAGCTCAGAGGTACCCTCCCCCCATACCATCTGAGACCATCACTGCGGAGCCCCAGGGGAATCTGAGCAAACGGTGCCGAGACAGTTACTGACACTGACAGGGATTGAAACTGAGGGTAAGGAGCGTGATTAAATATCTACAAGAAAATTTAAAAAGGCATTATTTAAGCTTTATATAAAACAGGGATCCAAGAGGCTTAGATGTCACCTACTGGAAACCAAAAGAAAAATGTCTTCTTTGCAACAGGCTAAACAGAGACCTTTATATAATGAATTGTCTTTCTGGAAAAATAGCAGAATATACTTCCATTAATGCCTAGGTGGAAAATTGTCAATTAAACACCATGAACAACCAAGATGACAAGGCATCTCAGAAAGAAAGAGAAAAATCCCCAGAAAATATGCTTACAGATGTAGAAATATGTGAATTAAATGACAGAATTCAGGATGGTACTTCTGAAAACACTCAGTGAGTTCCAAAACGAGTCATATTAACAATTTCAAGAAATTAAAAAAAAAAAAACTACATGAACAGAGCAAGAGATTGAAACCCTCAAAAAAAAACAGAGATCTTCTAGAGATAAACACACACACACACACACACACACACACACACACACACACACACACACTGCAAGAGATGAAAAATAAAATAGCGAGCTTGAGAAATAGAGTTGACCAAATGGAGGAAAAGATCAGTGATATCAAAGACATAAATCTAGAAAAAATCAGAAGAAAGAAGAGAGAAACTGAAGAATGAAAAATAATGAAAGAGAAATACAAGAACTAGCTGATACTATCAGGAGAGGAAATATAAGAATAATGGGCATTATTGAAGGCGAGGAAAAAGAGCAGGGACTAGAAAGCATAGTGGATGAGAATTTCAAATCTAAGAAATGAGCTGGAGCTTGGAATTCAAGAAGTCAACAGAACACCCAATTATCTCAACCCAAAAAGGCCCTCAAGAAGACACATTGTTATTAAAATTATCAAAAATCAATGACAAAGACAGAATTCTCAGGGCAGCCAGAGAGAAGAAGACTGTAACTTATAAAGGAAAAACCATTAGATTATCATTGGACTTCCTGGCACAAAACTTACAAGCCTAAAAGGAGTGGAATCAAATATTTAAACTATTAAGTGAAATGAGCTACCAACCTAGAATAATATATCCAGCTAAGCTCTCCTTTAGATATGAAGGAAAAATTAAGACATTTTCAGACATGCAAAAATTAAGGGATTCTCCACTATGAGGCCTGCACTACAAGAATATTGAAAAGGGTTAGCTCACCTAAAACAAAATGACAAAAAAATACATAATTAGGAATAAAGTGACTATCAGGCAAATAGAAGCAGACAAGTGCTTCTATAGAACAGGGCATTATAAGCTTAAATAATAAGAAGAGAATTGCTAGAGCAAGATAGTAATGAATGTTCAGCATACATAGGGAGAAACTGAGATAACAATGGCTGAAAACGGGAGGATTCAAAAATCCAAAATCGCAAAGGGGGATGGAGATAAGACACTCGCAGAAGGAAATGGACGACAGTATATATATAACTATTTTTTCATGTTCATTATGATAATCACACACAGAAGATTGAGAACTGAAGTATGTAACATAAAACAAGAAGAACCAGAGGGAAAACCCACAAGAGTTAACCAAAATAAAGAAAAACAGAAATACTAAGACAAGAAAGCAATGGAAACATCAAGCTACCAGAAAGCAAAAGATAAAACGGCTATAAGAAGATCCCATAATTTCATAACAACCCCAAATGTAAATTGACAGAATTCACCAATAAAAAGGCACAGAGTTGCAGAATGAATCAAAACCCAAAAGCCAACCATATACTGCCTCTAGGAGACACATCTCAGCTCCAAAGACAAATAGAGACTCAAAGTGAAAGGGTGGAAAAGAATATTTCAAGGAAATGTGAGAGAAAAGTGGGAGTAGTGGTATTAATATCAGATGAAATAGACATCAAAATGAAAAAGGTAAAGAAAGGTACTGAGGGACACTTCATAATGATAAAGAGAATCATGTACCAAGAAGATATAACACTTATTAATATCTATGGTATCAATAAGGGAGCCCCAAAATATGTAAAGCAATTACTAACAAAACTAAAGGGAGAAACAGACCAAATCACTATCATAGTAAGGGACCTAAATACCCCACTGTTAGATATGAACAGATCACCTAAACAGAAAATCAATAAGGAAATAACAACTTTAAATGACACATTAGATCAACTGGACATAATTGACATTTACAAATCCTTCCATCTTAAAAGAGCTGCTTATACATTCATCTCTAGTGCACATGGAACATTCCTAAGAATCAACCACATACTGGGACACGGAGATAGCCTCAACAAATATAAGAGGGTTGAAATCATACCAACCTTATTCTCTGATCATAATGCTTTAAAACTAGAGATCAACTGCAGAACAAAAGCAGGAAGAACCACAAATACATGGAGGTTAAACAACATGCTACTAAAGAATAACTGGGTCAGGGAAGAAATTAAAAAATGAGATCAAGAATACATAGAAATGAATGATAATGATAGTACAACATATCATAACTTTTGGGATATGGCAAAAGCGGTCATAAGAGGAAAGTTCATATCATTACAGGTCTATCTCCAAAAACAAGAACAAACAAACTCAAATAAAGAACCTAAAGCTTCTTCTTAAAAACAAACAAACAAACAAAAAACTAGAAAAGGAAGAACAAACTAGGCCTAAAGTCAGCAGAAAGAAAGAAATAATCAAAATTAGAGCATAAATAAATGAAATGGAAAAGAAACAAACAAACAAAACAATAGAAAATATAAATACAACAAAGATCTGCTTCTTCAAAAAGGTTAATAAAATTGACAAACCCCTAGCTAGACTCACTAAAGAAAACAGAGAAAAGACACAAATAAACAAAATCAATGATGAAAGAGGGGAAATTATGACTGACATCGAAGACATACAAAGGATCATACAAGAATTCTATGAAAAAGTATATAACACCAAATTTAATAACTTAGAAGAAATGAACCTAGACTGAATCAAGAAGATCTGGAAAATCTAAATAGACAGATCAGCAGTATGGAAATTGAAACAATCATCAAAAACGTACCAAAAAGAAAAAGTCCAGGACCACATGGCTTCACTAGTGAATTCTACCAGATATTCAAAGAAGATTTAATACCTATTCTCCTCAAACTCTTCCAAATAATCAAAGAGGAGTCAATACTTCCCAACTCATTTTATGAGGTCAATATTACTCTGATAACAAAACCTGGTAAAGATAACACACACACACACAAAAGAAAACTACAGACCAATATCTCTTATGAATACAGAAGCAAAATTCCTAAATAAGATATTAGTGAATTAAATACAGCAACGTATTAAAAAAATTATACACCACGATCAAGTGAGCTTCGTCCCAGTGGCACAGGGATTGTTCAACATAAGCAAATCGATTAATGTGATATACCGCATAAGAAAAATAAATTAAAAAAGAATCATATGATCATATCAATGGATGAAGAAAAAGCCTTCGACAAGACACAGCATCCATTTATGATCAAAACACATAACAAAATTGGTATAGAAGGAAAATACCTTAACATAATAAAGGCCATATATGACAAACACTCAGCCAACATCATACTTAATGGTGAAAAACTAAAAACCTTCCCTCTAGGATCAGGAACAAGGCAAAGCTGTCCAATATTGCCACTGCTATTCAATATAACATTGGAGGTCCTAGCAAGTGCAATCATGCAAGAGAAAGATATAAAATGCATCCAAATAGGAAACAAAGAAGTCAAACTGTCACTATTTGTGGATGACATGATTCCTTATATAGAAAACCCTAAAGATTCCACAAGAACACTACTGGAAACAATATGCAAACAGTAAAGCCTCTCGATACAAAATCAATGTTAAAGAGTCCATAGCGTTCCTATACCCTAATAAAGAAGCCTCAGAAAAAAAAAAAAGTGGAAAAAAAATTCCTTTTACAATTACAACAAAAAGAATAAAATACCTTGGAATAAATTTAACGAAACAAGTGAAGTACCTATATAATGAAAGCTTTAAGATCCTATTAAAAGACATTGAAGATACAAAGAAATGGAAAAGATATTCCGTGTTCTTGGATTGGAAGAATCAACATAGTTAAAATGACCATATTACCTAAAGCATTATACAGATTTAATGCAATCCCCATCAAAATCACATTGGCATTTTTTAAAGAAATAGAACAAAAAATCATCAGATTTGTATGGAAGCACAAAAGACCCCAAATTGCCAAAGCCATTCTGAGAAATAAGAATGAGACTGGAGGCATCAGTCTGCCTGACTTCAAATTATACTACAAAGCAACACTATCGAAAAGGCATGGTATTGGCAGCAAAACAGACATGCTGATCAGTGAAACAGAATCAAGAGTCCAAAAGTAAACCCATATTTATACAGGCAAATAATTTTTGATGAAAAAGTCAAAAACATATAGTGGAGAAAGGAAAGCCTCTTCAACAAATGGTGCTGAGAAAATTGGAAGGCCACTTGCAAAAGAATGAAAGTAGACTGTTGTCTAACACCACACACAAAATTAACTCAATATGGATTAAAGATCTGAATAAAAGACCAGAATCATTAAAATGCGTTGAAGAAAACATAAGAACTAAACTGAAGGACCTTGGAGTTAAAGAGGATTTTATGAATTTGACCTCAAAGGCAAGGAAAATAAATGCAAAAATAAATGAATGGGACTACATGGAACTACAAAGCTTCTGCTCAGCAAAAGAAATCATCAACAAAGTAAAGAGATAACAATTCAAATGAGAAAATATGTTTGCAAGCAACACCTCTGATAAGGGCCTAATATTCAAAATATATAAAAAACTCATAAGACTCAACAACAACAACAACAACAACAACAACAACAACAACAACAAAAACCCAAATGATCCAATCAAAAAATAGGCAGAGGACCTGAACAGACACTTCTCCCTAGAGGACTTACAAATAGCCAACAATATATGCAAAGATTCTCAACATCGCAGCTATTAGAGAAATGAAAATAAAAACCGAAATGAGATACCATCTCACACTTGTTAGAATAGCTATAATTAACAGGACAATTAATAACAAATGTTGGAGAGGATGCAGAGAAATAGGAACCCTCATACACTGCTGGTGGGACTGCAAATTTGTATAGCCATAATGGAAAACAGTATGGAGGTTCCTCAAAAAATTAAGAATTGATCTACCGTATGATCCAGCAATCCCTCTACTGGGTATTTACCCCAAAACCTTGAAAACCCATATTCAAAAAGATATTTGCACACCAATATTCACAGCAGCATTATTCATGGTGGCCAGAACATGAAAGCAATGTAAGTGTCCTATGATAGATGATTGGCTAAAGAAGCAGTGTTACATATATACAATGGAATATTACTGAACCATAAGAAGAGATGAAATACTGCCATTTGCGACAACCTGAATGGACCTCAAGATAATCATGCTAAGCGAAATAAGCCAGACTGAGAAAGTTGAAAATCACATGATATCATTTATATGTAGGATTTAAACCTAAAAGCAACAAATTAAAAGGACAAACAGAAACTCAGGGACATGGACAATGGACTAGTGGTTACCAGAGGGTTGGAGCTGGGGGAGGAGGTAGACAGGGTAAAGGGGGTCAAATTGGTAAACACACAAAAGAATATACAGATGTCAAATTACAATGTACACCCAAAATTTATATAATTGTATTAACCAATATTACCCCAATAAACTTAAAAATATTAATTTTTCACTTATAGTTGACATTAAATACTACATTATATTAGTTTCAGTTGTGCAGCATAGTGGTTAGACCTTTATATAATTTGTAAAGTGAACACCCTAATAAGTCTTTAATCACCTGGTACTACACATAATTATTACATTATAATATTATTGATTATATTTCCTATGCTGAACTCCATATCCTCATGACTATTTTGTAACTACCAATTTATACTTCTTAATCTCTTTACATTCTTTTTCTTTTTTTAATTAATTTTTTGATGCCATTGGTTAACGAAATCTAATAAGTTTCAGCTGTACACTTTAACAGTAAGGCATAGATATAATTACACTGAGTTTTCATCTCCCAGAGTTAGTTATTTTTTTCTGTCATCATGTATTTGACCCGCTTTACCCATCTACTTCCCTCTTCCCCACCACCCTCTACCCTCTGGTAGCCACTAGTCTATAATCCATGTCCATGAGTCTCTGTTTGTTTGTCCTGTTCATTTGTTGCTTTTAGGTTTATAACCCACATATAAATGATATCATGTGATTTTCAACTTTTTCTGTCTGGTTTATTTCGCTTAGCATGATTATCTTGAGGTCCATCTATGTTGTCACAAATGGCAGTATTTCATCTCTTCTTATGGCTGAGTAATATTCCATTGTATATATGTACCACAGCTGCTTTATCCAACCATCTAACATAGGACACTTGGGTTGCTTTCATGTCCTGGTCACTGTGGATAATGTGGCTATGAACACTGGTGTGCAAATACATTTTCAGATATGAGTTTAGAAGTCTCTAGGGGTAAATAACCAGTAGAAGGATTGCTGGATCATATGGTAAATCAATTTTTAGTTTTTTGAGGAATCTCCATGCTGTTTTCCATAGTGGCTGTACCAATTTGCAGTCCCATCAACAGCGTATGAGCATTCTTTTTTCCTCTGCATCCTATCCAGCATTTATTATTGAATGTCCAGTTGATTATAGCTATTCTAACAGGTGTGAAATGGTATCTCATTGTGGTTTTCATTTGCATTTCTCTAATAGCCAGAGATATTGAGTATCTTTTCATATACTTGTTGGCCATATGTATGTCTTCAAGGGAGAAGTGTCTGTTCAGGTCTTCTGCAATTTTTTTTTATTCAATCGTTTGTGGGGTTTTTGTTGTTGTTGTTAATGAGTTGTATGAGTTCTGTATATATTTTGGATATTAGGCCCTTATATGAGGTGTTGCTTGCAAATATATTTTCCCATTCGAATGGTTGTCTCTTTAACTTGCTGACCATTTCTTTTGCTGAGCAGAAGCTTTTTAATTTGATGTAGTCCCATTCATTTATGTTAGCTTTTACTTTTCTTACTTTTGAGGCCAAATTCATAAAATCCTCTTTAACTCCAAGGTCCTTCAGTTTAGTTCTTATGTTTTCTTCTATGCATTTTATTCTTTCAGGTCTTATATTTAGATCTTTAATCCATTTTGAGTTAATTTTTTTTGTGTGGTGATAGACAACAGTCCACTTTCATTCTTTTGCAAGTAACTTTCCAGTTTTCCCAGCACCATTTATTGAAGAGGCTTTCCTTTCTCTACTGTATGTTTTTTATTTATTTCAAAAATTATTTGCCCATGCAAATATGGGTTTACTTCTGGACTCTCGATTCTGTTCTACTGGTCCATGTATCTGTTTTGCTGCCAATACCATGCCATTTTGATTACTGTCGGTTTGTAGTATAATTTGAAGTTGGGCAGAATGATGCCTCCAGCCTTCTTTTTACTTTTTTTTCTTTCAGGATGGCTTTGGTAATTCGGGGTCTTTTGTGTTTCCATACAAATCTGATGATTTTTTGTTCTATTTCTTTAAAAAGTGCCGACGAGATTTTGATGGGGATTGCATTAAATCTGTATAATGCTTTAGGTAATATGGTCATTTTAACTTTGTTGATTTTGATTCTTCCAATTCAAAAACACGGAATATCTTCCATTTCTTTGTATCTTCTTTAATTTCTTTTAATAGGGTCTTGTAGTTTTCATTATATAGATCCTTCACATGTTTCTTTAAATTTATTTCTAGGTATTTTATTCTTTTTGTTGCAATTGCAAAATGAATTATTTATTTATTTATTTATTTATTTATTTACTTTTTTTCTGATACTTCATTATTAGAGTATAGAAACGTTATGGATTTTTGAACATTGATTTTTTATCCAGAAACTTTATTGTATTTGCTAATCTTTTTCAATAACATTCTTGTGGAGTCTTTAGGGTTTTCTATATAGTGAATCATGTCATCTGCAAATAGTGATAATGTGACTTCTTCTTTTCCTGTTTGGATGGCTTTTATATCTTTCTCTTGCCTGATTGCACTTGCTAGGACCTCCAATGTTATATTGAATAACAGTGGCAATAGTGGACAGCCTTGCCTTGTTCCTGATCCTGGAGGGAAGGTTTTTAGTTTTTCACTGTTAAGTATAAGGTTGTCTGAGAGTTTGTCATATATGGCCTTTATTATGTTATGGTACTTTTTTCTATACCTATTTTGTTAAGTGTTTTTGCTAATAAATGGAATCTGTGTCTTGTCAAAGGCTTTTTTTGCATCTAATGATATGATCATATGATTCTTATTTTTTGTTTATGTGGTGTATCACATTAATCGATTAGTACATGTTGAACCATCCCTGTGCCTCTGAGATGAAGTACATTCTAATGTGATGTATAATATTTTTGATATGTTGCTGTATTCTCTTTGCTAATATCTTATTTAATACTTTTGCATCTGTGTTTATGAGGAATATTGCATCTGTGTTCAAGTGAGATATTGGTTTGTAGTTTTATTTTATTATGATATCTTTACCATGTTTTGGTATCAGAGTAATATTGACCTCATTATATTACTTGAGAAATAGTGCTTCCTCTTCAATTTTTTGGAATAGTTTGAGGAGAATCGATATTAAATCTTTTTTGAAATGTTGGTAGAATTTACTGGTGAAGCCATCTTGTATGAGACTTCTAATTTTTTGTATGTTTTTGGTAATTGTTTCAATTTCCATACTGCTGATTGGTCTATTTAAATTTTCCATATCTTATTGATTCCATCTAGGAAGATTGTGGTTTTCTAAGCACTGGCCCATTTCTTCTAGGTTATTAAATTTGATGTTATATACTTTTTAATAGTGTTCTTGTTTGATTCTTTTTATTTCTGTAGTGTGTGTCATCCTTTCCCCTCTTTCATCCCTGATTTTGTTTGTGTCCTTTCTCTATTTTCTTTAGTGAGGCTAATCAAGGATTTTCAATTTTAGTAACTTTCTCTAAGAATCAGCTCTTTATTTCATTTATTTTTTTCTATTCTTTTTTTTTATTTTCAATTTCATTTATTTGTGCTCTAATTTTGATGATTTCTTTCCTTCTGCTGACTTCAGTCTTCGTTGGTTCTTCTTTTTCTAGTTTTTCAAGATGAAGTGTTAGGTTGCTTATTTTGGCTCATTCTTGTTTTTGGAGATATGCCCGTTATGATATGAACTTTCCTCTTATGATCGCTTTTGCAATGTCCCAAATGTTTTGATATGTTGCACTATCATTATCATTCCTTTCTATATATCTCTTGATCTCACTTTTTATTTCTTCTCTGACCGTTATTCTTCAGTAGTATGTTATTTAATCTCCATGTATTTGTGGTTCTTCCAGCTTTCTTTTTGCAGTTGATCTCTAGTTTCAAATAATTATGATCAGAGAATATGGTTGTTATGATTTCAGCCCTCTTATATTTGTGAGGCTTTTTCTGTGTCCCAGTATGTGGTCGATTCTTGAGAATATTTCATGTACACTAGAGAAGAATGTATAAGCAGCCATTTGGGGGTGGAAGACTCTGTAAATGTCAATTTTGACCAGTTGATCTAATGTGTCATTTAAAGCTGTTATTTCCTTATTGATTTTCTGTTTGAATGATCTGTCCATTTCCAACTGTGGGGAACTTAGGTCCCTTACTATGATTATGTTTGGTCTCTTTCTTCCTTTAGTTTTATCAGTCATTGCTTTACATATTTTAGGGCTCCCGGTTAAGAACGTAGATATTATTAAGTGTTATGTCTTCTTGGTGCATGATTCCCTTTATCATTATGAAGTGTCCCTCAGTACCTTTCTTTTCTTTTTTTTATTTTGAAGTCTATTTTGTCTGATCTTAGCACCAATACTCTCACTTTTCTCTGAATGCCAATTGCTTGGAATATCATTTTCCACCCTTTCACTTTGAGTTTATATTTGTCTTTCCTGAGATGTGTCTCCTGGAGGCAGTATATGGCTGGGTTCTGTTTTTTGATTCATTCTGCAACTCTGAGACTTTTTATTGGTGTGTCCAATCCGTTTACGTTTAGATAGATTATTGAAATATAAAGTACAGTTATAGCCATTTTGTCTTTTGCTTTCTGGTAGCTCAGTGTTTCCATCGCCTCCTTGTCCTTGTGTTTCTGTTTTTATTTTTCTTTTTTGATTTGATTTTGTGGGTGTTTCCTCTAGTTCTTCTTTTATGTTATATAATTCAGTTCTGAATCTTTAGTCTGTGGTTACTATTAAAAATATGTAAAAGATTGTTAT
>NW_011889116.1:2955146-2988871 GCF_000151845.1 Pteropus vampyrus
ATATATAGTTATAGTCATAGCCTGATAGTTATAGTTATAGCCTGATAGTCACTTTACTTCTAACTATGTATTTTTTTGTCATTTTGTTTTAGGTGAAGTGAACTCTTTCAGTATTCCTTGTAATGCAGTCCTCATAGTGGAGAATTCTCTCTGTTTTGTTATGTCTGGAAAGGTCTTTATTTCTCCTTCTTTTCTAAAGAGAACTTAGCTGGATACATATTCTAGAATGCTAGTTCCTTTCACTTAATATTTTGAATGTATGATTCCACACTTTTTTGGCTTGCAATGTCTGTGCTGAGAAGTCTGACGATAATCTAATGGGTTTTCCTTTATTAATTACTGTCTTCTTCCTAGCTGCCCTGAGAATTCTATCTTTGTTGTTGATTTTTGATAACTTGAATACAACGTGTCTTGGTGAAAGCCTCTTTGGGTTGAGATAATTAGGTATTCTGTTGACTTCTTGAATTCCAAGTGCCAGCTCATTCCTTAAATTTGGGAAATTCTTGTCAACTATTTGTCTGAAAATGCTTTCTAGTCCCTGCTTTTTTTCCTCATGTTCAATAATGCTCATTATTCTTATGTTTCCTATCCTATTGGTATCAGATAATTCTTGTATTTCTCTTTCATTATTTTTTTATTCTTCAGTTTCTTTCTTCCTTCTGATTTATCTCTAGATTTCTATGTTCGGTATCACTGACTCTTTCCTCAATTTTGTCAACTCTATTTCCCAAGCTTGCTATTTCATTTTTCAGCTCTTGCAGTATGTGTGTGTGTGTGTGTGTGTGTGTGTGTGTGTGTATCTCCAGAGCTTCCATTTGTTTGTTTTTTTGTTTGAGAGTTTCAATCTCTTGCTCTGCTCATCTAGTTGTTTTTTTCGATTCCTGAAATTGTTGATATGACTCATTTCAGAACTCACTGAGTTTTTTCAAAAGAATCATCCTGAATTCTCTGTCATTTAAGTTGCATATTTCTATGTCTGTAAGCTTGTTTTCTGGAGATTTTTTCTCTTTCTTTCTGAGATGCCTTGTCACCTTGGTTGTTTATGGTATTTATGGAATATTTCTCTGCCAGAGCATTAATGGAAATGTATTCTCCTGTTTTTTTCAGAAATAAGATTTATTATATAAAGGTGTCTCTTTAGCCTGTTGCAAAGAAGGTGCTTTTGTTTTGGTTTTTGTTAGGTGGCATCTAAGCCTATTGGATATCTGCTTTATATAAAGCCTTAATAATACCTTTTTATTTTCTTGTAGATATTTAATTACACTCGCTATCCTCAGTCTCAGTCCCTGTCAGTGTTAGTAACAGTTTTGGTAGTATGTGCACAGATTTCCATGGGTCTGAGGTGATTGATTTCTGAGCGTATGAGGGAGGGACCCTCTGGTTTGGGTATTGGGGATTGCAGTTCAGCCTCAGTTTTGCAACTGCAACTGGTAAAAATTAACTGTTATTCCTCTGCTTTCTGCCTTGCCATCAGCCGTGTGGAGCTCACAGAACTCTTTGGCAGGGTTGTTCAGGGAACTCACAGCTCCTTCTCCCCTCCCCCTACTCTTACATTGTTCTCCAGAAGCTGTGAAAGGCAGCTTCTTTGTTTCTCCCAGTCCACTGCCCGACACCCGGAGTTCTGACCTGTGGTAACTCTTATGCACAGATCCCATGCTCAGATGTGCTGGTGTGCAGTTTGGGTGTATTTTTTTGTTGAGTTTTAGATGTTCAGCTTATTGTTCTTTCAAGGGGAGAGACCTGGGGATGTCTCTTACTCTGCCATGTTTCTCCAAAAAGTAGACACATTGAATTTTGACAGCCAAGACGGAGTTGAGGCAGAGATGGAACAGGGTTCAGAACCTCCAGTGGCTGGTTTCATGTCCTTGTCCAGTTCAGTAGACCGTGCCCTGATCCAGTGCAGGACATAGACCACTAGTTTCTTGAGCCCAAGTTTGGTGTCGCCGCACTGGGGCAGGTAAGTCGCTTCCCGGGACCTCTTTATTTTTTTAACCCAACCTCCCAACCTTCTCATCTGGCAATTAAGAGATCAGTCTCTGTATCTATGAGTCTGTTTCTGTTTTACTTTTTTTTCTTATTTGAATTTAACATATAAGTGAAATTATATGATATTCGTCTTTCTCTGACTTCCTTACATAATACCATCTAGGTCCATCCATGTTGTCACAAATGATAGAATTTCTTTTACTTATTGCCAAATAATATTCCACTTTGTAATAATGCACCAACTCTTTATCCAATTGTCTATTGATAGGACCTTAGGTTGCTTCTACATCTTAGCTATTGTAAATAATACTGCAGTGAACATACTTTTTTGAATTAAGGCTTTAGTTTTCCTCAAATAAATATCCAGAAGTGAAATGGCTGAGTCATAAGGTAGTTCCATTTTTAATTTTTTGAGGAACTTCCAAACTCTTTTCCATAGTGGCTGTACCAATTTACAATTCCACCAACAGTTCTTGAGGGTTCCCTTTTGTCCACATCCTCACCAACAATGTTGTGTTTTTTTTTTTTTCGATTTATTGATGATACCATCTCTGACAGGTGTGTAATGATATCTCATTGTGGTTTTAATTTGCATTTCTCAGACAATCAGTAATGCTGAACATTTTTCCATATATCTGTTGGCCATCTGTATGTCCTCTTTGGAGAAATGTCTATTCAGAAATGCACTCTGCTTATTTTTGAATTGGATTGTTTATTTTTTTCTGAGATTGAGCTGTATGAGTTCTCTATAAATTTTGGATATTAACCCTTATCAGATGTAAAATCGGCAAATATCTTCTCCCATTTAGTAGATTTTCTTTTCATTTTGTTGATAATTTCCTTTGCTGTGCAAAAGCTTTTAGTTTAATCTAGCACCATTTGTTTACTTTCTTTTGTTTCCTTTTCCTGAGGAGAAATACCAGAAAAAAATGACTAAGATCAATGTCAGAGAGTTTACTGCCTAGGTTTTCTTCTAGGTGTTTTAGGGTTCTGGGTCTTACATTTAATTCTTTAATGCAATTCAAGTTTATTCTTGTATATTATGTAAGAAGGTATTCCAGTTGTCAATTTTTTTTGCATGTACCTATTCAGTTTTCTCAACACCATTTATTAAATAGACAGTCTTTACTCCATTGTATTTCTTACCTTCCTTGTCATAGAGTAAATGACTATATAGGCATTAATTTATTTCTGGGCTCTCTATTCTGTTCTATTGATCAATGTGTCTGCTTTTATGCCAGTATTGTGTTGTTGTGGTTACTATAGTCATGTAATATATATAGTCATGTATCATGTATATACCTAAAATTTTATTCATTTGTTCCAGATTGTCCAGTTTGTTTGCATATAATTGTTCATAGTATTTTGTTATAATCCTTTGTATTTCTGTGGAATTGGTTGTTACTTCTCCTTTTCCATTTCTGATATTATTTATTTGGGATCTTTTCTTTCTGTCTTGATGTTTGGTTAACATTTTATTGATTTTGTTTATCTTTTCAAAGAACCAACTGTTTGTTTCATCAATCTTTTGTAAGATTTTAGACTCTATTTCATTTATTTCTGCTGTGATCTTTATTATTTCATTCCTTCTATTCACTTTGGGCTTTATCCCTGTTTTTTTTTTTTTTTGTTACTTTAGGTGTGATGTTAAATTATTTATTTGAGATTCCCTTTGTTTGTTGAGATAGGCCTGCATTACTATGAATTCCCCTCTTAGGTCTACTTTTGCTATGTTCCAAAGATTTTGTGTTGTTTTTATTTTTATTTATTTCAAGGTTTTCTTTTTGTTTGTTTTCTTTCTTGACTTTATTATTAACCTATTCATTGTTTAGTAGCATGTTATATAGTCTCTATGTGTTTGTTTATTTCAGTTATTTTCTTGTAATTTATTTCTGGTTTCATATAATTGTGATTGGAGATAATGCTTGATATAATTTTAATATTCTTAAATTTATTGAGGCTTGTATTGTGGCCTAACATGTGGTCTATCTTCGGAAATATTCCAAGAGAAGAATGTGTATTCTGTTGCTTTGGGGTGAAACGGTTTAAAAATATCAATTAAATGCATGTGGTATAGTGGGTCATTTAAGGCCACTGTTTTCTTGTTGATAGTCTGTCTGGAAGATTGGCCCATTGATGTCAATGAGGTTTTACAGTCCCTTACTGTGATTCTATGACTGTTAATGTCTCCCTTTATGTTGGTCAATATTTGCTTTATATTTGTATGTGCTGCTATGTTTGGTGCACACATGTTTACTAGGTTTATATCCTCTTGTTGGACTGATCCCTTTATCATTATACAATGTCTTTTTTGTCTCTTATAGCCTTTGTTTTAAGGTCTATTTTGTCTGAAAGAATATTGCTACATGAGCATTTTTATATTTCCATTTGCACAAAATATTTTTTCTCCCTTTAAGTTTCAATCTATGTCTTTTGATCTAAAGTGGGTCTCTTTTAGATAGCATATGTAAGAGTCTTGTTTTCTTCATCCAGCATTCTGTGTTTTTTGAATGGAGCATTTAATCAATTTACGTTTAAAGTGGTTATTGATAGGTACATAGTTATTGCCATTTTATTATTCATATTTATGCTCTGACCACTCTTTCTTCTTAAAGTTATCTCTAACATTTCTTGTAATATTATCTTGGTTGTGATGTATTCCTTTAGGAATTTCTTGTATGAGAAGTTCTTTATTTCACCTTCAATTTTAATTAATAGACTTGCTGGGTAGAGTAGTCTTGGTTGTAGGTCTTTGCTTTTCATTACTTTCAATATTTTGTGCCAATCCTTTCTGGCCTGCAAAGTTTCTGTTGAGAAATCAGCTGATAGTATTATGGGAGCTAATTTGTAGGTAAAAAGCTGCCTTTCTTTTGCTGCTTTTTGGATTCTCTTTTTGTCGTTAACCTTTGCCATTTTAATGATGATGTGTTTTGGTGTGGGCCTCTTTGGGTTTATCTTGTTTGGGACTCTCTGTGCTTCCTGGACTTGTACATCTATTCTCTTCACCAGGTTAGGGAAGTTTTCAGTCATTATTTTTTCAAATAGGTTTTTATACTCTGCTCCTTCTCTTCTCATTCTGGTATTTTTATAATGTGAATGTTTTTATGCTTGATGTTATTCTTGACATTTCTTAATCTTTCCTCATTTTTTTGTTTGTTTTTGTTTTTGCTGTTTTGATTGGATGTTTTCTACTATCTTGTCTTCGAAATCACTAATTCTATTTTCTACTCCATCTAATCTACTATTGATTTCTTTTTATATATTCCTCATTTCAGTTACTGTATTCTTCATTTCTGACTGGTTCTTTTTTTATGGTTTCTATGTCATTTTGTATGCATACTATTACTTTGTTGTAGTTCTCACTGAGATCATCTATTCTTCCCCTAAGTTTCTTAAGCATCCTTATAAGCAGTGTTTTGAACTCTTCATCTGGTAGGTTGCTTGCCTCCATTTTATTTAGTTCTTTTTCTAGAATTTTGTCTTGTTCTTTTATTTGAGATATGTTTGTTTTCTCATTTTGGCTTCCTCTTTGTGTTCATTTTTATGTATTAGATAGATCTGCTGCCTCTTCCGGTCTTGGCTGGGTGGCTTTATGTAATAGGTGCCCTCTTTGACCAATGGGCACAATTTCTCTGATAACCTGCATTTAGTGCTCCATATGTGTCCCTTTTTTCGATAATGTGTGCCCTCCTTTATAGTTGAGTGTTGTGCGCTGTTGGCATATTGGTGGGTGGGATTAATTCTTTGGTTGACTGGCTGTGAGGATTTGCCACACCCACAGCTCATGAACTGCTCTGTGAGGACTAATCTCACAGAGTGTGATTCACCTCAGCATATTTGTGTGCCTATTGAGACCACCCATTTTGTGTGCCCCTTTTGGGACTGATCAAGAGGGGCTCTGTTGTGTTCTGACACCAGTCTCTGGATTTGTTAGTTCGGGACTCCTTGGGAGGGGCTTCTGTGCCAACTAAGGTCAGCTGCTGCCTATTAGCAGCCAAAGCCTACTTGATAAGAGGTACAAAGTGTTCTGTGTTTTGTTACTGCCTTTGCTGGACCTGAGGGCACATGGGGGAGGCCACGCTGTTTAATGAGGCAGGACGCCACCAAATCTGAATATGTACTAACCTGAGGAACACAATTTACTTTATCTGGTAATTTCTTGTGACCCTGTCTCACCCAACTTACATTGTGCTGAAGTCTCTTTCAGCTGCCGAGGCTTACAGCCAGTTGGCAGGCAGCTTTAGGCCTTTGGATGCTCTGGGCCTTTTACTGAGCTGTGGTGATTGCCTGCAAGTCAGAATCCCTACTGATTTTCACAACCAGATTTTGTGATGACATTTCTTGCTGGCACTGGAACCCTGGTCTTGAGAGTTCCAGTATGGGGTGTGGGCCCTTTGCTCCTCTGGTAGAGGGAAACCTCAGTAGCTGAGATATCTCTTCTAATGATCAACCACTCCACATGTGTAGGAGGCCATCTTGTTTTGTCTCAGCCCCTTTTACCAGTCTCGATGTGGCCTCTTCTTTATATCCTTAGTTATAGGAGTTCTGTCCAGCTAGTCTTCAGATGGTTCTCGGGGTTGATTTTTCTATAATTTAGTCGTAATTTGAATTCAGTCATGGGAGGAGACAAGCACATTGTTTACCTATGCCACCATCTTAACCAGTCCTATGTGTTACTTTTAAAGACTCAGTACAAATTCTTATATATGCATCTTACTTGTCGCTTATTTAGAAATTTTTGTGTTTAATTCTGTCCCCTCCAAATTTATATATGAATTTCTATCCCCCAGTACCTTTGATTGTGTCTGTATTTGGAGATAGGGTCTTAAAGAGGTAATTTAGGTTAGATGAAGTCATCACAGTGGGTTCTAATTTATTATGATCAGTCTCTTTATACAAAGAGGAGATTAGGACAGAGACATACACAAAGGGAAACCATATGATGACAAAGAGAAAAGATGGCCATCTACAAAATCAAGAAGAGAGAATTTAAGCTGAAACCAATACTGCTGATACATCAATCTTGGACTTCAGGCTCCAGAATTGTGAGAAAATATATTTCTGTTAAAAATACCTAGTTTATGATACTTTGTTATGGCAACCCCAGCAAACTAATGCAGGGAGATTAATTTTAACTCAAATCTAAATTGAAGATACTTTATCGTTTTCATTAAATTTTGACACAGATTGACATTTTGTAGTCATTGTAGAAACTGATATGTTTTTTTCTTTGGAAAGATCAAACTATAACTGATTTTTCCTGCTTCAGTTCTCAATAACATACTTTCATGGTAACTAAATGGAATTGAGCATTTGAGACAATGAGTGACAAACTTTAGTGTACGTCAGATCACCTGAAGAAATGGTAAAATTCTGTATTCTAAGGCACACTTCTAAGTCTGAGATGAGACCCAGATTCTACATTTTAGCAAACTTTGCACATAGTTGAGAATGGTCTAAGGATCATAATCATGATTAGAGCAACACTTGCATAAGATTTTAATGAAATAAAAAAGGATAAACAAATTGAAAAAAAGTCATAATTTATGAAATTGTCTCAAAGTAGCAATGACATATAGAGTCTGCTCACAGAAAGAGGCAATTATTAGTACTTCTAAATTTTCAGTGAGGTTACTTGGTAGCTTGAAATTAACCTTAGTGAATATATTTACACAATAGAAATAGAAAAATGGTACAATTCAGGGCTTTTTTTTTTCTTCATAGAACTGATTTCCAGTGCAGTATCAGAAATAGACAATAGCTGTATTTTGAGTCACTGTTCTCTGGTTTTGTTGTATCTAACCTCTATGTGCGTAAGGTCTTTATTTCTCAGCTCTCTATCCTGTTACATTGATCAATGTATCTGTTTTTATTCCAGTATCATACTGTTTTGATTACTGTAGCCTTGTAGTATAGTTTGATATCAGATAGTGTGATATCTCTAACTTTGTTCTTTCTCAAGATTGCCATGGCTATGCGGGGTCTTTTATTGTTCCATATAAATTTTAGGATTATTTGTTCTAGCTCTTTGAAAACCGTCATTGGTATTTTGATAGGGATTACATTGAATCTATAGATTGCTTTGGTTAGTATGGCCATTTTAATGATGTGGATTCTTCCTACCCATGAACACAGTATATGCTTCCATTTATTTGTATCTTCTTCAATTTCTTTTTTTAAAGACATAATTTTCTGAGAACAGATCTTTTACCTACTTGGTTAATTTGATTCCCAGATATTTTATAGTTTTTGATGCAATTGTACATGGGATTGTTTTCTTATATTCTCTTTCCGATAGTTCATCATTGGTGTATAAAAATGCCACTGACTTCTGAATATTTATTTTGTAACCTGCTACTTTACTGAATTCATTGATCGGTTCTAACAGTTTTTTTGTGGAATCTTTAGGGGTTTTTTTTTAATAGTATCATATCATCAGCAAATAACGAGAGTTTTACTTCTTCCTTTCCAACTTGGATGCCTTTTATTTCTCTTTCTTGTCTTATTTCTGTGGCTAAGACTTTCAATACAGTGATGAAGAGGAGTGGTGAAAGTAGGCATCGTTGTCTTGTTTTCGATCTTAAGGAAAATGCTTTTAGCCTTTCCCCATTGAGTATGATGTTAGATGTAGGTTTGCCATATATGGCCTTTATTATGTCGAGGTATGTTCCCTCTATTCCCACTTTGCTGAGAGTTTTTATCATAAATGGATGTTGGATTTTGTCTAACGCTTTTTCTGCATCTATTGATATGATCATATGGTTTTTATCTTTTGATTTGTTAATGTGGTGTATCACGTAAATTTGCAGATATTGTACCAACCTTGCAACCCAGGAATAAATCCAAATTGATCATGGTGTATATTTTTAATGTATTGCTGAATTTGTTTTGCTAATATTTTGTAGGGAATTTTTGCATCCATGTTCATAAGAGATATTGACCTATAGTTTTCTTCTTTTGTCATGTTTTTGTCTGGTTTTGGCATCAAGATAATGACGGCCTCATAAAAGGAGTTAGGAAGCATTCCTCCTTCTTGAATTTTTTGGAATAGTTTGAGAAGAATAGGTGTTAATTCTTTGAATGTTTGGTAAAATTCGCCTATGAAGCCATCTGGTCCAGGGCTTTTGTTTTTTAGGAAGTTTTTGATTACTGATTCTATCTCATTAATGGTAATCAGTCAGTTCAGATTTTTTATTTCTTCTTGACTCAGTTTTGGGAGACTGTATATTTCTAGGAATGTGTCCATTTCTTCCAGATTGTCCAATTTGCTGATATATAATTACTCGTAGTATTTTCTTATGATCCATTGTATTTCTGTGGAATCCATGGTTATTTCTCCTCTTTCATTTCTGATTTTATTTATTTGAGTCCTCTCTTTTTTTTCCTCGATGAGTATTGTTAAGGGTCTGTTAATTTGTTTACCCTTTCAAAGAACCAGCTCTTAGTTCTGTTCATCTTTTGTATTGTTTTTCTAGACTCTATTTCATTTATTTCCATTCTGACCTTTATTATTTAATTGTGGATATTCTTATTTGATGTTATATTGAAACGCAATAAGTGATAATTTCTTAAAGATTGCAATGCCAAATCAGATTCCACACCAGTAAAGTTTTTGTATTACGTTACATTAAAATCCATTGTTCCATCTTGCACTTTGAGTGGGTTATTTACTCATACATGATGTTACGATATCATTTGTAAAATATTGGTTATACGGATTTTTCAAATGTTGACACATTTTGTTATACAACATCAAAAAAATCACACTCATTAATATTACCATAAAATTTATATTGAGAAACTGTTGAGCTCAGAGTGGTAGATTTACTTTCTAAAATTGTAATTTTCTCCTCAAATCTCAAATTGAAACATTAATAAAAAATTCTGTGTTGTTTCCCTTGAGATAACCATGTTAACTTTTTCCCTGCTAAGATTACTATGGAAACACATATTGAGATTAGGCTTTTGTCATTCTGGGTTCCAGAGTAACTATTATGAGCAGAGATCTCCTGCCGATCCTCAATGGACAAGCAGTGTGAGACAGACTCCAACCATGTTTCTTTTAAAAATTGTGGTAAAAATACACATAACATAAAATTTTCCATTAATTACATGTAATTACATATAATTAATTATATTTGTAATATTGTAAAATCATTATTAATATCTAGTTGCAAAAGTATTTTTATTAGTCCAAAGGAAATCCTATACCCATTGTCACTCTCCATTGTCCCCAGTCTTGCATATCTTGGAACCACTGATCTGCTTTCTGTCTCTATGAATTTGCTTATTCTGTACAGTTCATATGGATAAATTATACAATAATTGGCCTTTTGTGTCTAGCTTATCTTACTCATCATGTTTTCAAGGTTTATCCATACTGTCCCACATATCAGTAGTTCAGTCTTTTGTATGGTTTAATGATATTTCACTATATATATAAACCATATTTATTAATTCATCAGTTGATGAATATTTGAGTTATATCTATCTTTTAGTTACTATAAATAGTACTGCTATGAATATTCATCTACAAGTATTTGTTTGAACATGTTTTCAATATTTTTGTGTATATACCCAGGAATGTAATGCTGTGTTAAATGGTATTCCTGTATTTAACTTTTAGGGGAACCACCAAACTCTTTTCCACAATGCTGCATCATTTTATATTTCCACTGAAAATGTATGGCTTCCAATTTCTCCACGTCCTTTCTAACACATGCTATTTTCCATTTATTATTATTATATTATTATTACAACCAACTTATTGGATGTGAAGTAGGCTCTAATTGAGATTTTGAATTGTTTTTCTCCAATGGCTAATGACATTGAGCAATTTTTCACGTGCTTGCTGGATACATCTAAAAGCTTTAGGACAAAATTGTTAATAGAAAGGAAGGGAAGGAAGGAAAGGAAAAGAAAGGGAAAAAAAGAGAGAAGAAAGAGAAATTCCATTATTATTAAATAGGTTGGTAATTAAAAGTTTGATTTATACTTTGATCCTAAAATTATTTATTTTATTGAGTGGACTGTTTTTGTTTTAGATTTTAAGTCACATTTTAGTGTTATTTATATATGGATGGAGACTGTAAATTTTCTGCTTTTTTATATTTATGATTGACATATGAATGTCCCTTATATACTTGAAAAGAATGTTTATTCTCTTGGGCAAAAAAAAAAATTACATATAAAATGTGAATAATTATGTTTTCAACACTTCTATATTTTTTATTCTTAATGTTATATTTTAATTTCCAACTCTGTATTTAAATCATCCTCTATTATGCTTTCTGCCATTTCATCTTTGAATTTTTTAAAGTGTTTCTATATGTATATATATTTATCCCTCATTAGTAAAGAGTGACCCTCTGTCTTATTTAATGTTTCTTATAATAAACTCTACTTTCTATGACATTAATATTATGATGCCCTGATTCTGCTTTGTTTAGTTGTTTTAAATTTTAGCCATTCTGAGTCATTTATCTTCAGGTATTGTTCTTGTGGAGTACATTTTTTTTTAAATCTCTATTTGAGTCTCTCTATTTTAAAAGATAGGTTTAGGTATTTACAACCACTCTCACAAGTTATATTTTCAAATTTACTTTTAGCCATTTTGTTTTTGAATTTAGTTAAATATATTTTTTACTCTTTCTTTTGTTTTCTCTGTTAGTATGCTGACAAGGGATTTATTGTTTTTCTCATTGCATGTTTAATTATGTAAAAATTTCATATTCTTTCTGCTTTAATTGAGCATAGGGTGTTTGAGTTCAATTATTCTATTTGTTCTTTTAAGAGAAATATATGTTTAAGTTTTCAAAACCTTAATTATCAACATCAAGAATAAGTCACTACCTACACACTTGTATTTTATAAGAAAATAAAATTAACATTTATTTCTCTTCTCTATTTTCATTTACTATTGTTAAATTATTTTTACAGTGTCTTTCAAGAGTTTTCATCATGTGAATTAGGTTACTAATCATATTTATACCTCTTGTTTTGACACAATTCTTCAGTTTTGCATTTTCTTACTGCTAAAGTTTTCATGATGATAATTTTTTGTTTTTAGATTTATTGAGATATAATTGACATATAACATTGTATAAATTTAAGGTATATAATGTAATGAATTAATACATGTCTATACGGCAAAATGTTTACCACAATAAGATTAATTATTCATGTAATTATTATGTATTGTTATGGTAAACACTTTAAAGCTCTACTCTCATAACAACTTTCAAATATACATTATTGTTAACTATAGCCACCACGTCGTACATTAAATCCTTGGAACTTATTCATCTTATATCTGAAATTTATACACTTTAACCAACATCTCCCAATTTCCACTACCGTTCATCTCCTGGCAACCACCATTCTAATCTCTGTCTCTATGAATTTGACCTTTTTACATATAAGTAAGATTATCCATATTTGTCTTTATCTGATTTACTCCACTTAGCATAACGCCCTCAAGGTCCATCTATATTTGTAACAAAACAAGATTTGCTTCATTATGTGACTGAATAATACATCATTATTAATTATTTTTATAATTATAAGTATATGTAACATTTTGTTCATCAATTTATGTCTTGATAGATTATCATGTTGTTTCCATATCTTAGCTATCATGAATAAAGCTTCAAGGAACATGGGTGTGCAGATAGCTCTTTAAGAGAGTGATTCTGTCTTCTTCAGATGTATATCCATAAGTGGGATGGTGGACTACACGGTAGTTCTATTTTTAATTTTTGAGCAAGCTCCACACTGTTTTCCACAGCGGCTGTACTAATTTAAAGTTCCACCAATGGTACACCAGAGTTCCCTGTTCTCCACACTTTTTTCTTGTCATTTCGATAGTAGCCATTCTAAAAAGTGTGAGGTGATATCTTGTGGTTTTAATTAACATATCCCTGATGATTAATATGAGGCACCATTTCATGTAATTGTTGGCCATTTTTATATCTTTGGAAAAAATATTCTGTTCCTCTGCTCATTTTTAATTTGAATTTTTTGGTTTTATTTGCTATTGAGTGGTATGTGTTTCTCATATATTTTGGATATTAACTTTTTATCTGATATATTGCTTGTAAAATATGTTCTCCCATCCCATAGGTTGCCTTTTCATTTTGCCTTTTGATTTTTCTTCTTTTACAGAAGCTTTTTAATTTGACGTAGTCCTATTTGTTGATTTTTGCTTTTGTTGCTTGCACTTTTGGTGTCATATCCAAAAAAATCATTGCCAAGATTAAGTCAAGAAGCTTTTCCCTATGTTTTGTTCTAGGAGTTCATCCAAGTTAATTTTAAAAGTGGGATAAGATCAGGGTCCAATTTCATTTGTGTGTGTGTGTGTGTGTGTGTGTGTGTGTGTGTGTGTGTGTGTGTGCATATGGATATCAAGCTTTCCCAATTCCATTAATGAAGAGACTATCCTTTTCCTATGAGTATTCTTGTCTCCCATGCCAAATTTTAGTTGACTACATATGCAGGGGTTTATTTCTGGGTTTTCAATTCTGTTCTGTTGCTCTGTGTCTGTTTTTATGCCAGTACCATACTGTTTTCATTACAATAGATTTGTAATACAGTTTGAAATCAGAAAATGTGATGCCTCTAGTTTTGTTCTTTCTCAAAACTGCTTTGGCTATTTGAGCTCTTTTGTGGTTACTTAAGAATTTTAGGATTGTATTTTCTATTTCTGTGAGAAATTTCTTTGGAATTTTGATGGCATTGTATTGAACCTATAGATGACTTCGGTAAATATGGACGTTTTAACAATATTAAATTTTCTGATCTCTGAACATTGGATATTTTTTCCATTTATTTGTGTCTTCCTTGATTTACTTCCTCAATGTCTTATAGTTTTCAGTGTATAGATCTTTTACTTCCTTGGTTAAATTTATTTCTAAATATTTTATTGTTTTTGGTGCTATCATAAATGGGATTGTTTTCTTTTTCTTTTTCACATAAGTTTATCATTAGTGTGTAGAAATGCAACTGATTTGTGTATGTTGTTTTTGTATCCTTCAGCTTTGCTAAATTAGTTTCTTAGGTCTAAAATATTTTGTGTGTGTGTGGAGTCTTTAGGAATTTCTGTATACATGATCATGTCATCAGCAAACAATGAAAAGTTGATTTCTTTCTTTCCAATTTGAATGCTTTTTATTTCTTTTTCTTTCCTAATTTCTCTGGCTAGGATTTCCAGTACCATGTTAAGCAAGAGTGATGAGAGTGAGTACCTTTGCCTTGTTCTTGTTCTTTGAGGAAAAGATTTTATCATTTCACAATTGAGTATGATATTAGCTGTGGGTTTCCCACATATGGCTAATATTATGTTGAGATACGTTCCTTGTATGTCCATTTTGTTGAGAGTTTTATTTTTCTCTCAAAACTTAATCTTTATTCCACATGTATTTGAACATTAAAATTACAGTTCAACTTTAGAAGTACACATCGTAACAAAAATAAAGCAAAAAAAGGTCCCAGAAACATTTTAACAAGGAACACTAGTCTTTATGAAGAGATGTTGAATTTTGTCAAGTACTTTATTTTATATATCTCTTCATCCCTAGGGCATTTTTTTTCAGGGAAAGATAAATTAGAGAGTATATTTCATGTATGAAGGTAGTAAAAATGCCAAATTTATTTAGTTGATGGAACATGCAATTCTTTAGTTATAAATTTATGTTCTCAAAACTCTGCCTTTCACTTAATTCCATTGTTGCATTCAATATCTACAAAAGTGTTGGAGATCAACTTGATTTTCATCATTATAAGTAATTCGATTTCTCCCTTGCCTGCATATTTGTACTTTTCTCAGTCCAAAAACTTTTACATAATTATAGGTGTGCATCATTATTAATTTTGCTTGACATTTAATGAGTAATATCAATTTTAAAGGCAGATTTTTTCAAACCAGTATTATTTTTTAATTTTACCTTCTATAATATTGATTTTATTTGATATAGTCTTTGTGCTTTTTTAATAAATAAGTTGTATCTTTTTTCCCCATCTTCCATATTTACTGTTATTTTTGTTAACATTTTTATTTCTTTTTCTTTTCCTTTGAGTTCTGAGAGAGGCTCATATTAGTCATTTACCTAATTGATGCTTTTTTATGTAGTATTGATACCAGTTACCGATTTTAATATCATTTTGAATTCTGCTATGACGTTATTAGTTTATTATCTCCTTTGTGGTTTCTGGAGCCAAATTTTACTTTTACATTAGTCTTTGTTAATATAATGTCATACTTCACCATTTGATGTACATGGAGGTTATTTTGCAGGGGAGGTGTTTTACTGATGGCAAGAAACTGATATTGTCCAAAGGACGCTTCTTTTTTACATTGCATTTTTTTTGAGGAGTTTTTTTTTTATTTGTTGACTGCTGTTTGCCCTGTTTTATGTTCCAGAACTGTTTGTCTTCATGTTTTATCAGTTAACCAGGCTTGTACACATTCTTTCTTATTTAACAATGAATATTAAAAACGTATATTTTGGGTAGGTTTTCCATAATTCCTGTCTAATGCTATTTTAATCCTTATCTCAGGTCTTACGCCAAAAGACTTGTGATATAAATTCATCCCACCATCAAAATAATTTGAAAAGACTGAAGTAGCTATGACTGAATGTGCAGAGTAACTCTGCACAATTAATTGTGCTTTTATTTCTGTAGTTGAGGGTTTTTTTGTGTGTGTGATTTAAGGTTTACATTTTAACTTCTATAAGGATCGGGGTTATACATTTAGGTTTTCTCTTTGCTCAAAACATTATTCTATGTGCATGGTATAAAGCCAGTCTGATCTCCTTCCTGGTGTTAACATAGGCCATATTAGGAAAGAGACTTACCATGACTGTGAAAAGCCCTCATGGATTTTATTTTGATATGGCTACCCTTGAATTGCTCCTGTCAAATAGTATTATGGCAAAAGGAAATTCAAAAATGAAATTCCTACAGAAATTTCTCTGAAAATTTTCAGGTGTTAGATTATTTTAGAATATTTTCTATATACTTTATATCACATCACTTTTATAGGAAAGGTGAATGTGAGATTGTTCTAAGTGGATAATCTGCAAAACTTGGTGAATCTATATTTTCCATATCCAACTCATGATACTATAAAGTTATGAATGGATAAAAATATATTTAAAATACAAGATAGATAGATGAACTTTAATTTGACAAAATAAAGTTCATTGATATGATTTTAGATTCACAATGCAACTAACCTTTAATAAAATATCACTGGTTTAATTTTAGTGTAGCATCAAATAATATCATAATTTTCTAAAAGGGTTAATAAATTACTGTTCTACTTTTTTCAATTACATATGTGCATGAGAATATATTTTCTTCAAATTCTTCAATTGCAATAGATTGAATATAGAAGCAGATATGAGAATTCAGATATCTTTCATCAACCAGACATAAAAGTTTGCAAAAATGTTAAACAGTGATATACTTCTCATTGTTTTGCTTTTTTGAAAAAGTTATTTCTTATACAAAGAACTCAGTAACAACAAAAAACAAACAAACAACCCAATAAAAAAAATGTGCAGAGGACCTGAACAGACACTTCTCCCTAGAGGACATAGAAATGGCTAACAAATATTGAAAAGATGCTCAACGTCACTAGCTATTTGGGAAATGCAAATCAAAACCACAATGAGATACCATCTCTCACTTGTTAGAATAGCTGTTATCAACAGGACAAGTAAAAACAAATATTGGAGAGGATGCAGAGAAAAAGGAACCCTCATACGCTACTGGTGGTACTGCAAATTGGTATAGCCACTATGGAAAACAGTATGGAGGTTCCTCAAAAAAACTAAGAATTAATCTAGCATACAGTCCAGCAATCCTTCTACTGGGTATTTACTCCAAAGACTTGAAAACTCATATCCCAAAAGATATTTGCACACCGATGTTCAAAGCAGCATTAGCCACATTGGCCATGACATGGAAGCAACTAAAGTGTCCTACAATAGATGATTGGAAAAAGAAGTGATGGTGTGGGTCAGGCCTGGTTAGTACTTGAATGGGAGACCACCTAGGAAGACCAGACACTGTAGGCATAAAAAAATAAAATAAAAATAAGGGATTGTAAGCCAACAAGTTTTTGTGAGGTCAACCAAGGGACATCGCCTAAAAAAAATTAAAAAAGAAAGAAAGAAGCAATGGTACATATATACAATGGAATATTATTGTAATATTAAAGCAATCTGTGAGGTCAACCAAGGGACATCGCCTAAAAAAAATAAAAAAAAGAAAGAAAGAAGCGATGGTACATATATACAATGGAATATTATTCAGCCGTAAGAAGAGATTAAATACTTCCATTTTCTACAATATGGATAGACCTGAAGATAATCATGCTAAGCCAAATAAGCCAGACAGAAAAAGTTGAAAATCGCATAATATCACTTATATGTGGGATATAAACCTAAAAGCAACAAATGAACAGGACAAACAAACAGAGACTCATAGACATGGACTATAGACTAGTGATTACCAGAGGGTAGGGGGTGGGGCAGGAAGTGGAGCAGATGGAGTAAATGGGGTCAAATATGTGGTGACTAAAAGAAATCTAACTATGAAAGGTGAACACACAGTGTAAAAAAAAAAATATATATATATATGCCTTACTGAAAAAGTGAATTTCATTAACCAATGTCACCATAAAAAGTATATAAATTAATTAATTTAATAAAAAAAGAAAATGTTATTTTTTTGTAAGAACATGTTAATTATATAAAATGAGTTTATTAGATTTGAATAAATTAATAAACATTTCAAAAATGTCTGTTTTATCTTATTTAGGAATTTTGCATCTGTGTTCATGAGAGATATTGGTCTGTAGTTTTATTTTTTTGTGTTATCTTTACCAAGTTTTGGTATCAAGGTAATGTTGGCTTCATAAAATGAGTTAGGAAGTATTGCCTTCTCAATTTTTTGGAAGTATTTGAGAAGAATAGGTATTAAATCTACAAATATTTGGTAGAATTTACTGTTTTAGTAAATGTTTCAAATATTTATATATAATAAATTTGTATATATATGCGTGTATGTATATATATACACATATATATGCAATAAAACAAAAACTTTTGGGTCTTTTAGTTTAATTTTATGAGTGTAAATGGATTCTGAGACCAAAATATTTGAGAACTGCTGCTCTAGCATAAAGTGGACGAACAGATTGCTTTAAAATAATCCAAATCTGAACTGACTCAGTGCCAGTTTGCATTGTTTGTAAGGCTTAGTCTACCTGTAGTTTAGCTCTACTCCTTAGATTGAACCTTCTAGGCATTCAAAAAGATACAATAAGGAACCATGTTCCTCCCTAGTGTATCTTTATTTTCGATTTTGTTTTTTCCTAGCATAGGAAAACATTAAAATCTTTGCTTTGCTTTCTCAGAACTTCTGCTCTTGCCCCAATAACTTGATTAGAAAATGCTTCAAAGGGAAAACTGATGCTGATGGTTGGTCTCATTTATTCTGACCTCAAGGGTCTTGGCTTCTCAAGTCCTAGCTTCCTTGTCAGTCCTGAATTCTAATATTTTTCTTCCTAGAACTGTGAGATCTTCTGGCTTCATAGTCTCTTAGCTGCCACCTTTACCCTGCCACTCAGTATTTTTCCCCATGTGATGATTTGGTAAATGACCACAATGGAAAAGTAATATGTATGAAGTTTTATTCAAAACACTGAAATTCCTGTCTTCCTGTCTGGCTCCTCAAGCCTTAGACCATCAACTCTATATCATATTTAAACAAACAATGTATTTTTCTTATCCAGATTATCAACCTTCACTCAGCAGGAATCTATTCCTTGTGCGAAATGCTGATTAAGTCTCTTGGCCATTTTTCTGGTAGATTATACTTGTTTTTATTACTGATTTCTAAGAATTATTTTTACATGTTTGGTATCAATATATGTATTTTAAATATTTTCTTACACTCTGCGGCTTTCTCTTTCATCTCCTTTTTCTTCCCCATTGACTTAAAACAGAAATTTATATTCTGCAGATATTCTGGAGTCTAGAAGTCTGAAATCGAGGTTTTTGCAGGGCCGTGCTCCCTCTGAGACTCTAGAGAGAATCCTTTCTTGCCTCATCCTAGCTTCTTCTGGTCTCTGTCAATTCTGGTATTTCTTGGTTTACAGCTCTATAACTTCAATTCTTGCTTCCATTTCACATGGCGATGTTTCCTTGTATTTTCATATCTTTTTCTAATATATATATATATACATTTTATTTTTCAATTACAGTTGGCATACAATATTATATAAGTTTCATTATATAAGTTTCAGATGTACAACACAGTGATTAAAAACTTACAAAGTGGTCACACCAATAAATCTACCACTCATCTGTTACCATGCATAGTTATTATAATATTATTTACCATATTCCTTATGCTATACTTTACATCCCCATAACTATTTTGTAACTACTAATTTGTACTTCTCAATCTTTTTTACTTTTTTATCCAACTCCTCAACCCCACTCTCATCTGACAATCATTAAAAAGTTCTCTGTATCTATGAGTTTGTTTCTGTGTTGTTTGTTTGTTTGTTTGTTTTGTTCATTATATCTCACATGTAAGTGAAATCGTATGGCATTTTTCTTTCTCTGTCTGATGTACTCCACGCAGCACAATACCCTCTAGGGTCACCCATGTAGTTGGAGATGGAAAGATTTCATTAAATTTTATAGTTGAGTATATTCCATTGAATATATGTACCACCTATTCTTAATCCATTTATCTTCTGATTCAATCCTCTGCTTCATCTAATCTACTATTAATTCCCCATGTGTTTATTTCTATGTATTAAGTAGAGTTGCTAGGTCTCCCAGGCTTAGGAGAGTGGCCTTATGTAGTAGATGTCCTGTGAGGTCCAGTGGTGCAATATCCCTGATCATCTGACCCAGGTTCTCCAGTTGTGTCCCCTGTTAGAATGACTGTAATCAACAGACAGTAATAGCAAGTGCTGAAGGAGTTATGGGGAAAGAGGAATCCTCATACACTGCTGTTTGGAATATAAAATGGTACAGCCACTATGGAAAACAGTATGGAGGTTTCTCAAGACATTAAAAATAGAATTACTGCATGACCCAGCATTCCCTCTCCTGAATATCTACCCAAAATATTTAAAAATATTTATCCATAAAGATATATACACCTCGATGTTCATAGCAGCATTATTCACGTTTGCCAAGACATGGAAACAACCAAAGTGTTCTTCATTAGATAATTTGATAAAGAAGATATGGTACATATATACGATGGAATATTACTCAGCCATAAGAAAAGATGAAAGACAACCATTTGTGACAACCTGGATAGACCTTGAGATAATCATTTTAAGTTAAATAATTCAGATAGTAAAAGTTGAGAACCATATGAATTCACTCATATGTGGAATATAAAACTGAAAGCTACAAATGAACAAGACAAACAAACAAAAACTCATAAACATAGACAACAGTTTAGTAGTTACCAGAAGAAAAGGGAGGAGGCAGATAAGCATAAAGGGAGTCAAATATATGGTGATGGAAGGAGATTTGACTTTGGGTTTTGAACACATAATGTAATATACGGATGATATATTTTTGAACTGTACAATTGAAACCAATATAATTTTATTAACCAATGTCACCTCAATAAATTTAATTAAAAAATAAAATAAAATAAATAAAAACAGTTCTGGGCTCTGTCATGGTCAGATAAATCAATTAGAAGTAAAGCAGATGGCTGCAGATAAGAAATTTAAACTAAGAGCTGGAATATGATATCAGCAGGCCAGCCAGAAAGAATATAAACTAACAGCCCTGACAGTAAAAATTGTAATGTTAATTTAAACATATTCATTTAAATATACTAAAATAGATTCGGATGAACACTCCAATCTCTATCTATCAATATCATCCATTCGTTTGACAAAGATTTAATGAATTACAAACATATGTCATATACTAGCTAGGTGCTAATTATACCCTGAAATGGCTCTTGTTGGCAAAAATGCATCCAGGCAAAGATATGACAAGAAATACCATTTTAATATGTTCATCTATTTATTCATTTAGTAAATACTTGCTAACCATGTATTATATATTAGACATTGTCTCAAGCATTTGGGCTATATCAGTAAAGAAAACAAAGATCTCTCCTCTTGGAGAGCTTAAATTACAGTGGAGGAGGAGAAAGAATTGTAAAATATAACCAGAAAACCATGTATTTATGGCTTTTTTTATGAGGTTATAAGTAATGTGAAAAAAGGAAATTAAAATAAAAAGAATAGAGTCAGAAGTTCATAAATGCTAGGAGTAAGAAAGTATTTCAATAGTAAATATTGTGAGAACGAATGAGAGTGATGAGAGAAGAATACATTTCTGTTTGAGATTCCTAGTATGCTCTGAGAGAGGATTTATGTAAAGAGGACTTTTATCTAAATGTTAGACTCCTGTTGTCTCCTTAGACTTTTTCATAGAGGTATAGCACAGATATACAAATAGTAACACCATTTTAATCTCTCTCTTTTCTAAGGTAATTTTTCTATCATGTACTTCTCTAGAAAGGTCTAATTCTAAGCCCAGAAACTAAAAATCACAAATCTTATTTCAGTGTTTTATTTGCTCCTAATGCTGGAGATTCCATTAATTCAGTCAGAAATTCAGGTAGTATTTACTTTTACTTATTTATAAAATACACTCTTAAATTAAACAAAAAGTCGCACATGTGATCAGACTAATTAAAAACTCAAAAACAACATCTATGTGTGTGGAGTAAAAAAGACACCCATATTATAAAGTTAAGACAATTCTTAACAATGTAACTAAAAAATCATGATAGAAGGAGTGACATTTTCTTTTCATATATGGAAATGAGATTTTCATATATGGAAGTGACATTTTCTTTTCATATATATATATATATATATATATGTACATATATATATTCAGATGAGACTTGTGATATACACTATTCTAGTCAAAATTACCTGAGTTTACCTTATGTAAAAATGAAATCTAAAAAAGTATTCATCAAAGTAATATATGTGGGAAATAATTTATGAAGAAGCACTTCTGGAATGGCAGAGTAAAGACTTATGAAAAATTGCTTCTCGAAAGAAGTAATGAGAACACTGGCAAAAATTGTGAAAATAAACTTTTACAGAACTGTGTAAACTAAGCAAAGGCTTGTAACAGTATAAGGATCTTTTATTCAAGAAAATTGGCTGAATCGGTAAGATTAGTGAAATTTGTGGCATTTTAACTTTCCAATTCTTACCTACCTCTCTATATATCTATAACAGCCTTGAAAAATAACAGTCGTGCAACTCTCAAAGCTGCAAAAATCAGAAGCATAGGCTCCTCAATGAAAAAGGCAGAATGGATTTAGAATATTCCAAAAGGCCCATTCCCAGAGAAATATCACTCTTTGACCTGTCTAGAAGATCCCCAAAATGCTCTATTCTCAAGGCTTGAGTTTACTTGACCTGACAAGATTTGACTCTGTGAATGGGCCTAAAGCATTTGCTGAAAAACAATCAGTTGCAAATCTAGCTGCTTGAGGTATGCTATCAGTTGGTTTAATGGAAAGCTGGTCATAAATTTAAACCAAACTGGGGAATTAGATTTCTATAGGAGACTTTGAAAAACTTCAACAGATTTAAGGGGCTCTAGAATGTCATGCATATCAGAAGGGCTGTGCATCAGCCCCCCAAAATGTGAGAAGGTCCTAATGTCTCACCTCTGGCTGACCCTGAGGCTCTACACAAGCAAGAAGTAAAAACTGAAGCAGTATTATAAACTTCATACCAGATCATTTAAGTCGTGCACCAACACACTGACAGAGCCCATTGTCAGTGACTGAAAAGCCTGTTAAGTAAAGGCACTTAAGTAAATGTCTGCCCAGTAAAATAGCTAATGTGAAAGACTTCAGTGACCACACACTACAAAGAATAAAGGCTGGACATAATTAGTCAAAGAAAGTCACTAAACAATTAATAACGGTAACAATAACAAAAACCAAAACACACACAAAAAATTGAGAGATTTGAATTCCCTCGTTGATTTATTATATTATTTGAAATTTTTATTTAAAAAAGTATGGGGTAAACAAAGAAATAGGAAAGTATGACTCATACACAGGAAAAAAGCAATTAATAGAAACTCTTCCTAAAGAAGCTCGCTCGACAAAGACATTAAATTAACTATTACAAACATTCAAATATCTAATAAAACCATTTTAAAGACTTACAAGAAAGTATGAAAATTATGTCACCAAAAAAGGAAATTCAATAAAAAATAGAAATTTTGAAGAACCAAATAGAAATTCTAAAGTTGAAAACAAAAATAACTAAAGTAAAAAATTCATGAGAGGGGTTCCATAGTATACTTAAGCAGGCAGACAATTTGGTAAAATTGAATATAATTCAATTGAGTTTCTGCAACTGGGATACAGAAAAAAATGAAAAAAAAAATGAACAAAGCCTTAGAGACTCATGAGACATGATCAGGCATACCAACATATACATAACGGGAATCCCCAAGATGATAGAGAAAGGTGCATGTTATAGTATGAATAGTGTTACCTCAAAAATATATAATTGTACACTTGAAACTTATTGGATTTTGTAGATCGATGACACCCCAATAATTTTTTTTTAAATTAATTAATTATTTTTTTAATGGTGACATTAGTTAACGAAATCCAAAAAGTTTTAGCAGTACACTTTAACAGTAAGGCATATATAGTTATACAGTGTTCACCTCCCATTCTGTCACCACATATTTGACCTCTTTTATCCCATCTACCTCAACCCTCATCTCACCTCCGACCCTCTGGTAACCACTTGTCTATAGCCTATGTCCATGAGTCTCTGTCTTGTTCATTTTTTGCTTTTAGGGTTATATCCCACATATGTGATATGTGATTTTCAACTTTTTCTGTCTGGCTTATTTCGCTTAGCATGATTATCTCGAGGTCCACCCATGTTGTCCAACTGGCAGTATTTCATTTCTTCTTATGGCTGAATAATATTTCATTGTATATATGTACCACCATTTCTTTATCTCAAGTCACAAATGGAAGCATTTCATCTCTTCTTATGGCTCAGTAATGTTCCATTATATATATGTAACACTGCTTCTTTAGCCAATCATCTATCATAGGACACTTTGTTTGCTTCCATGTCATGGCCACTGTGAATAATGCTGCTATGAACATTGGTGTGCAAATAAATATCTTTTTAGATATGAGTTGTCAAGTCTTTGGGATAAATACCCAGTAGAGGGATTGCTGGATTATATGCTAGGTCAATTATTAATTTTTTGAGGAACCACCATACTGTTTTCTATAGTGACTATACCAATTTGCAGTCCTACCAGCAATGCATGAGGGTTCCTTTTCCTCCGCAACCTCTCCAATATTTGTTATTACTTGTCCTGTTGATTATAGCCATTCTAACAGGTGTGAGATGGTATCTCATTGTGGTTTTGATTTACATTTCCCTAATAGCTAACGTTGTTGAGCATCTATTCAAATATTTGTTGACCATTTCTATGTCCTCTAGGGAGAAGTGTCGGTTCAGGTCCTCTGTCCATTTTTTGATTGGATAGTTGTTTTTTGTTGTTATTGAGTTATATGAATTTTTTGTATATTTTGAATATTAGGCCCTTTTTGGAGGCGTTTCTTGCCAATATATTTTCCCATTTGGGTGATAATATCATTAACTTATTGATGATTTCTTTTGAAGAGCAGAAGTTTTTTAGTTTGATGTAGTTACATTCATTTATTTTCGCTTTTACTTCCCTTGCTTTTAAGATCAAATTCATAAAATCCTTTTTAGTCCAAGGTCCTTGAGTTTAGTTCCTATGTTTTCTTCTATGCATTTTATTGTTTCAGGTCTTATATTCAAGTCCTTAATCCATTTTGAGTTAATTATTGTGAGTGGTGATACAAAAGATTCTAGTTTCATTCTTTTGTAGGTGGCTTTCCAGTTTTCCCAGCACCATTTATTGAAGAGGCTTTCCTTTCTCCACTGTATGTTTTTGGCTTCTTTATCAAAAATTATTAGCCCATATAAATGTAGGTTTACTTCTGGATTCTTGATTCTGTTCTACTGGTCCGTGTATCAGGTTCTCTGCCAGTACCATGTCGTTTTGAATACTGTTGCTTTATAGTATAATTTGAAGTCAGGCCGAGTAATGCATCCAGACTTCTTTTTTGTCAGAATGGCTTTGGCAATTTGGGATCTTTTCTGCTTCCATAAAAATCTGATGATTTTTTGTTCTATTTCTTTAAAAAATGCCGATGAGATTTTGATGGAGATTGCATTAAATCTGTATAATGCTTTAGGTAATACCATCATTTTAACTATGTTGATTCTTCCAATCCAAGAACACAGAATATCTTTCCATTTCTTTGTATCTTCTTCAATTTCTTTTAATAAGGTCTTGTAGTTTTCATTATACAGGCCCTTCACTTGTTTTGTTAAATTTATTCCTAGGTATTTATTTGTTGTTGTTGCAATTGCAAAAGGAGTTATTTTTCCACTTTTTTTTTTTTCCCCTGACGCTTCATTATTAGAGTATAGGAACGCTATGGATTTTTAAACGTTGATTTTGTATCCAGAAACTTTACTGTATTTGCTTATTTTTTCTAGTAGTGTTCTTGTGGAGTTGCTAGGATTTCCTATATAGAGAATCATGTCATCTGCAAATAGTGACAGTTTGACTTCTTCGTTTCCTATCTGGCTGCCTTTTATACCTGTCTCTTGCCTGATTGTATTCGCTAGAACCTCGAATGTCATATTGAATAACTGGCAATAGTGAGTAGCCTTGTCTTATTCTTGATCTTAGAGGGACGATTTTTAGTTTTTCACCATTAAGTATAATGTTGGCTGAGGGTTTGTCATATATGGCCTTTATTATGTTAAGGTACTTTCCTTCTATACCTATTTTGTTAAGTGTTTTGCTTATAAATGGACGCTGTATCTTGTCGAAGGCTTTTTTTGCATCTATTGATATAATCATATGATTCTTATTTTTTAATTTGTTTATGTGGTGTATCACATTCATCAATTGGCATATGTTGAACCATTCCTGTGCCCCTGGAATGAAGCCCATTTGATCGTGATTTATAATCTTTTTTTATATGCTGCTGTATTCAGTTTGTTAGTATCTTATTTAGGATTTTTGCATCTGTATTCATGAGAGATATTGGTCTGTAGTTTTTTTGTTTGTTTGTTCGTTTGTTTGTTTTGCGTTATCTTTACCAGGTTTTGGTATCAGGGTAATACTGGCTTCATAAAATTACTTAGGAAGCATTGCCTCCTTCTCATTTTATATTATATACTTCAGTTCTGAATTATTGACATGTGTTTACTATTATGAATATATAGAAGATAGTTACATATGTACAGTACTCTATTTTCTTTGTGTGTGTCTTATCCCCATTCCTGTTGTGAATTTGGATCTTTAAATCCTTCCCTTTTCAGTCATTGTTCTCAATTTGTCCCTCTGTATGCTAAATGTTCATTACTATCTTGCGAATCTCTTCTTATGTTTAAGCTTAAATGCCCCGTTCTCAGTAAGTTTTGCACTTCTTTGCTTCTACTTTGCCTGCTAGTTGCGTAATTCCTAGTTATCTATTTTTCACTTGGTTTTAGGTGAGCTGACCCCTTTCAGTATTTCCCGTAATGCGGACTTCACAGTGAAGAATTCCCTCAATTTTTATATGTCTGGAAAGGTCTTAATTTCTTCTTCACATCTAAAGGAGAGCTTAGCTGGATACATTATTTTAGGCTGGTAGTTCCTTTCACTTAATAGTTTGAATATTTGATTCCACTCCTTTTTGGCTTGTAAGGTTTGTGCCAAGAAGTCCAAGGATAATCTAATGGGTTTTCCTTTATAGATTACAGTCTTCTTTTCCCTGGCTGCCATGCTTATTCTTTCCTTGTCATTGATTTTTGATAATTTTAATACAATGTGTCTTGGAGAAGGCCTTTTTGGGTTGAGGTAAGTGGGTGTTCTCTTGAATTCTTGAATTCCGAGCTCCAGTTCTTGCCTTAGATTTGGGAAATCCTCATCAACTATCTGACTGAAAATGCTTTCTAGTGCCTGCTCCTTTTCATCCCCTTTGAGAATGCCCATTATTCTTATGTTTCCTCTCCTGATGGTATCATCTATTTCTTGTATTTCTTTTTAGTTTTCATTCTTCTGTTTCTCTCTTCTTCTTACTTATTTATTTCTAGATTTCTATCTTAGATATCATGATCCTTTCCTCCATTTTGTTGACTCTATTTCATAAGCTTGTTATTTCATTGTTCATCTCTTTCAGTGTGTTCTTCATCTCCAGAATTTCTATTTGGTTCTTTTTGAGTGTTTCAATTTCTTTGCTAAAGAACTCATTTTGCTCATCTAGGTTTTTTTTTTTTTTCCATTCCTTAAACTGTTGATGTGAATTGTTTTGGATCTCATTGAGTTTTTTCAGAAGTACTATCCTGAATTCTCTGTCATTTAAGTTGTATATTTCTATGTCTTTAAGCTTATTTTCTGGAGATTTTTCTTTCTTTCTGTGATGTCATGTCACCTTGGTTGTTCATGGTGTTCATTGGACTATTTCTCCACCTGGGCATTAATGGAAGTGTATTCTGCTTTTTTTTTCCTGAAAGATTTATTACAAAAATCTCTCTTTAGCCTGTTGCAAAGGCATTTTTCTTTTGATTTCCAGTAGGTGACGTCTAAGCCTCTGGATCCCTGCTTTACATACAGCCTAAATCATGCCTTTTTTTATTTTCTTGTAGATATTTAATCATGCTCCTTACTCTCAGCTTCAGTCCCCATCAGTGTTAGCAACAGTTTCAGTAGCGTTCATTCACATTCCCCAGGGACTCTGCGGTGTTCTGTAATGGAGTATATGGTGTGAAGTACCCTCTGGGTTGGATGATGAGGCCTTCGGCTCAGCCTCATATTTACAATCAGAGATAGTAATAACCAACTGTTTTTTCTCTGTTGTCCACAACTTTACTGCCGTCCCCTCTTGTCTGCTTTCTGCTCTGATGCCTGAGCACTGTCACTGGCTGTGTCGAGCTCACCGCTCTCCCAGGCAGGGCTGTTCAGAGAACTTTCCCCACCTTCATCCCTCCCTCTCTTCCTTCTGGGAACTTCGGCTGCAAGAGGCAGCTTCCTTGTCTCCCATGCTACTGCCCCACTCCCAGGGTTCTGATCTGTGGTAGCTCTTATGTGCGGATCTTACGCTCTGATGTGCTGGTGTGCAGTTCGAGTGTTTTTATGTTGAGTTTTAGATGTTCACCTTATTATTGTTTCAGTGGGAGAGATCTTGGAACGTCTGTCACTCTGCCATTTTTTTGACATCACTCAGCTTATACATTTAACTAGCCATTAATTTTGGTATTATTTACATTGCAATCTATATGATATATTACTCAATTTATTTAGATTAATTTTAATATCTCTCAATAAAGTTTTCTAATTCTATTAATAAGAATTCTTTATAATCTTAATAGTTTTATTCCTAGGTATTTTATATTTTGATGCTAGTACAAATTTATTTTTTAATATTTTCACTTTCTAATAATTCTTTAATATTTTCACTTTCTAATAATTACATAGAACAAATGTTTTTTTAAATATTGATTTTAAAAAGAAATTTTGCTAAAAACTTAACTCTAGTATTTTATGTCTAAATTCTTCTATAGTTCTTACATAAACTATTATGAACTGCAAATGATGACAATTTTACTTGTTTTTTCGGCATACTCCATGTAAAACTCTTTTTATTAATTTTTATTTTTCAATTAAATTTATTTAATATTATTTTATATTAGTTTCAGGTGTAGACATTTATATAATTTACAAAGTGATCCCTCCAGTTAATCTAGTATCCACCTGACACTATACATAGTTATTAAAATATTATTGACTAAATTTCCCATGGTGTACTTCACCTCCCTGGACTATTTTGTAACTATCAATTTGTACTTCTTAATCCATTCACTTTTTTCACCCAGCCACGCCCCACCCCCTGCCCCGGCCAACTTTCCTCTTTCCTGGCAATCACCAGTTTGATTTCTGTATCTATGAGCATGTTTTGATTTTGTTTGATGGTATATTTTGTTCCTTAGTTCCACATATAAGGGAATTCATGTGGTATTTGTCTTTCTCTGATTTATTTCCCTCAGCATAATACCTTCTAGGTCCATCTATTTTATTGCAAATGATAAGAATTTATTTTTCTTTAAGGCTGAGTAATATTGCATTGTATATAAGTACCACCTCTTCTTTATCCAATCATCTACTGATGGGTACTTAGATTGCTTCCACATCTTGGCTATTATAAAATGAGCTACAAAAAAAACACAGATGCATATATCTTTTTGAATTATTGTTTTGGTTTCATTAGACGAATACCCAGAAGTGGAATTGCTGGGTCCTAAGGTAGTTCTATTTTTAATTTTTTGAGGAACTTCCAGACTGTTTTCCATAATGTCTGCACCAATTTGCAATCCCACCAACAGCGCACCAGGGTTCCCTTTTCTCCATACCTTTGCTAATACTTGTTGTTTGTTAATTTATTGATGACATCCATTCTGACAGATGTGAGTTGACATTTTATTTTAATCTGCATTACTCAGATGATTAATAACTTGAAACATGTTTTCATATGTCTACTGGCATTTTGTACATCCTCTTTGGAGAAATGCTTATTCAGGTCCTCTGTCCATTTTTAAATTGGATTGTAGAGATTTTTGTTCAGTTTTGTGATTTCTTTATAAATTTTGGATATTAAGTCATCAGATGTATCATTGGCAAGTATCTTCTGTCATTTAGTAGGTTTTCTTTTTGTTTTGTTGATAGTTTCCTTTGCTGTGAAAAAAATTTTTACTTTGATGTAGTCCCATTTGTTTGTTTTGTCTCTTATTTCCCTTGCCCAAGGAGATACATAAGAAAAAAAAATAAAAACAAACAAACAAAAAAACATTACTAGGAGCAATGTCAGACGTTTTACTGCCTACATTTCCTTCTGAAAGTTTTAGGGTTTTCAGTCTTACGTTCAAGTCTAATCCATTTTGAGTTTATTCTTGTATATGGTGTAAGAAGGTGATGCGGTTTCATTTTTTGTATATATCTGTTCGGTTTTCCCAACACTGTTCATTGAATAGATTATCTTTATCCCATTATATATTTTTCCCTCTTTTGTCATAGATTAAATGCTTATATAAGCATGGGTTTATATCAGGGCTCTCTATTCTGTTATATGGGTCTATGTGTCTGTTTTTATGACGGGACCATGCTGTTTTAATTACCATAACCTTGTGGTATAGTTTGATATCAGATAGCAAGATACCTCTAAATTTGTTCTTATTTCTCAAGATCGTGATGGCTATTTGGGCCTTTAATTGTTTCATATATTTTTAGGATTATTTGTTCTAGTTTTGTGAAAAATGCCATTGGTATTTTGATAGGGATTGCAGTGCATCTATAAATTGCTTTGGGTAGTATGAGCATTTTAACAATGTTAATTCTTCCTATTAATGAGCATAATATATACTTCCACTTATTTGTGTCTTATTCCATTTTGGTCTTCAATAACACTTAATTTTTCAAATACAGGTCTTTTACCTTCTTGGCTAAATTTATTTCTAGGTATTTTATTGTTTTTGATAAAATTGTAAATGGGATTGTTTTCCTAATTTCTCTTTCTGATAGCTCGTCATTGGTGTATAAAAATGCAGCCAATTCCTGAATATTAATTTTGTATCCTGACACTTTACTGAATTCATTAATCAGTTCCAACAGTTTTTTTGGTGAGATCTTTAGAGTTTTCTATATATAGTAAATAAGGACAGTTTTACTTCTTCCTTTCCCATCTGATTTCCTTTCATTTCTTTTCTTGTCTGATTGCTATGGCTAGATCTTCTAATAATATTATGTTGAATTAAAATAGTGAAAGTGGGCATCCTTGTCTTGTTCTCAATCTTAAGGAAAACTTTTATGTTTCCCCATTGAGTATGATTTTAATTATGGGTTGGTCATATATTTTTCTTATATTGAGGTATATTTCCTCTATTCCCACTCTGCTGAGAAGTTTTATGATAAATGCATGCTGGATTTTGTCAAATGCTTTTCCTGAATCTATTGATATGTTCTTATAATTTTTCTCTCTCAATTTGTTAATGTGGTATATCACATTAATTGATTTGTGAGTATTGAACCACCTTTGCATCCTAGGAGTAATTCCACTTAATTATGGTATATAATTTTTTACATATATTCCTGATTATGGTTTGGTAATGTTTTTTGAGAATTTTTGCATATACGTTCATCAAGGATATCAACTTATAATTTTTTTGTGATGTCATCTGGTTTGTGAATCAGGGTAATTGGTTATCAGGATGTGTGTTTATATATATTTATGTGTGTGTATACATATATATATATATACACATATATATACATATATACTGTTGTCTGGTTTGTGAATCAGGGTAATTGGTTATCAGGATGTGTGTTTATATATATTTATGTGTGTGTATACATATATATATATATACACATATATATACATATATACTGTTGTCTGGTTTGTGAATCAGGGTAATGTTTGCCTCATAAAATGAGCTTGGTGCCTTCCTTTCTCTTGAATTTTTTGGAACAGTTTCAGAAGAATAGGTGTTAATTCTTTGAATATTTGGTAAAATTCACCTGTGAAGCCATCTGGTCCAGAACTTTTGTTGGAAGTTTTTTGATTACCGATTCGATTTTGTTGGTAGTAATTGGTCATCCAGACTTTCTGTTTCTTCTTTACTCAGTTTTGAGAGATTGTACATTTCTAGAAATTTATCCAATTTTACCAGGTTGTCCAATTTGTTGGCATACAGTTGTTTGTAGTAATTTCTTATAATTCTTTGTATTTCTGTAGTGTCAGTTGTCACATCTCCTGTCTCATTTCTGATTGTAGTTATGTGCATCCTGTCTTTTTATCTTGATGAGTCTTTTAAAGGTTTATCATATTATTTATGTTTTGTCTCCCTGTACCATGAACCAGCTCATGATTTCATTATTCTTTTGTATTTTTTTAGACTCTATTTTATTTATTTCTGCTTTGATCTTTATTATTTCCTTTCTTCCACTTGCTTTAGGCTTTGTTTGCTGTTCTTTCCCTATTTTCTTTAAGTGTAAGGTTAGATTGGTTATCTGAGATTTTTATTTTTTTGAGATAGGCCTGTATTGCTATGAATTTCCCACTTAAGACTGCTTTTGCCATGTCCCATTGATTTTGAGTCATTGTCTTTTCATTTTCATTTGTCTCAAGCTATCTTTTTTTTTTTATCTCTTCCTTGACCTTATTGTTAACCCATTTATTGTTTAGCAGCCTGATATTTAGCCTCCATGTTTTTATGTATTGCTTAGTTCTTTTCTTTAATTGATTTGTAGTTTCATAATATTGTGGTCAGAGTAGACAGCTGATATAAGTTCAATCTTCTTAAATTTATTGAGATTTTTAACATCATGAGGTGTTGAAATCTTCTACTATGACTGTATTACTGTTGATCACTCCCTTTATGTCAATCAATATTCATTTTATATATTTAGGTCTTTCTATGTTGTGTCCATAAATGTTTACTAGGGTTACATCCTTTGGTTGGATTGATATCTTATCATTATGTAATGTCCTTCTTTGTCTCTTATTATAGCCTTTGTTTTAAAGTCTACTGTGTCTGATATGAGTACGGCTACCCCAGGTTTTTTTTTTTCTTTTCTTTTGCATTTGCATGGAATATCTTTCTCCATCTCTTTATTTACAGTCAGTCTTTGTACTTCAATCTCAAGTGGGTCTCTTTTAATGAGAAAGCATATGTAAGGGTCTTGAATTCTTATCCATTCAGTCACTCTATGTCTTTTGATTGGAGCATTTAATCCATTTACATTTAAAGTGATTATTGATATGTACACAGTTATTGCCATTTTATTATTCATATTATATTTTATTTTCCCTTACTTTTTCTTAGAGGAGTCCCTTTAATATTTCTCATAACACTGGCTTTGTGGTAATACATTTCTTAATTTTTTTTCCCCTCTGGGTAGCTCTTTATATCACCTTCAATTTTAATTGATAGCATTGCTGAATATAGTATTCTTGGTTGTAAGGCCTTGCTTTTCATCACTTTCAATACTCACATCATATTGTTTTTCAATTTTGTTCCAACCTCTCCTGATTTTCAAATGTTCTTTTGAGAAATCAGCTAATATTCTTTATTTTTTTAAGGTAATATGGCTTTATTTTAGAAATTATTTCAGACAAGTAAGAAATAAATAAAAACAAAATCAAATTTAAATTTTCGATTATATTGGGGAATCCATTTACTTTTTTCTCTTTCCTACTTTCCATTGAATACTTTGAGATTCCTTCTTCTAGTGTAAGCTTTGTTCAGCAGTGCTTGTACTCATGTTTACTTAAGTTTATTGATATCTGCACTTCCCCAGCTGAAATTTTTATGGGAATTTTCTTGTAAGTAACTAGCTAAATTTCTCTTGCTATTTTTAGGTATGTTTGTCTTTAACTTTTGTCATTTTATATATGATATGTCTTGGTATAAGTTTTTGTAGATTCATTCATCTGAGATTCTTGTGCTCCTGTACTTGAATCTCTATTTCCTTTAACAGGTTAGAAAAGTTTTCAGTCATTATTTCCTCTTCTAGGAT
>NW_011889116.1:2988961-3004024 GCF_000151845.1 Pteropus vampyrus
TTTTCTTCTTCTGGTAATCCTATGGTATGAGTATTTCTATGCTTGACGTTTTCCCAGAGATCTCTTAAACTATTCTCCTCTTTTTTATTTTTTTAATTTTTTTTAATTTTTGCTGTTCTGTTTGGGTGTTTCTGTTATCTTGTCTTTTAATGCTGATTCATTCCTCCGCATCATCTAATCTACTATTAGTCCTAGTGTATTCTTTATTTCACTTATTGTATTGTTCATTTCTGACTTTTTAATGGTTTCCATTTTTTTTTATGCTTACTATTTCTTTTTGAAGTTCTCAGTGAGTTTATCTATTTTCCGTTAAGTTCATTGAACATCTTTATAACCAGTGTTTTGTACTCTATATCTTGTAGATTGCTTGCCTCCATTTCATTTATTTCTTTTTCTAGAGATTTGTTCTGTGTGTTTTTTTTGGGGGGGTGGGAGGGGGCGCATGTTTTATTGTCTCCACATTTTGGTTGACTTTTAAGTATTAGGTCGATCTGCTATGTCTCCCAGGTGGCCTAATGTAATAGGTGCCTGTATGACCCAGTGGCAGTCTCCCTTATCACCTACATGAGATGCTCCTGGAGTATCCCTTGTGTGTTTTTGTGTGCCCTCTATTTTTAGTTGAGTCATGATTGAAGCTGGCACATCATTGGGTAAGATTATCTTTCAGGCTGACTGCCTGTGAGCATTGGCCACATTCATAGAGTATGAGCTGCCATGTGGTGGCTGACCCTACTGAGTGGGATTCTCCTCAGCAGACTCGTATGCCTATTGAGACCACCCTTTGAGTGTACTTCTTGCGGGACTAATTAGGTGGTGCTCTGTTGTAGTTTGATGCCAGACTTTGAGTGTGTGAGTACTGGGAACCCCTAGGAGGGGTTCTCATGCAGGCCAACATCAGTCACTATTTGTGACTGGTCTAGGACTACTTGGTAGGAGCTAGTGTGGTTGGTCACAGCCTGTGCTAGACTTGGAGGCATGTGGGATGGCCACGTGGTGAGTGAGGCTAGCTGCCACCAGCATCTAGTTTGGGGCAGCTCTGCAAACAGTTCAGGACACTCCCATGTTTTGATACCATCTGCCAGCTTCTTGCAAGGCTCAGCAGGTAAAGGAGTTCTGGATGGTATGCAAATAAAGTGAGAGTGAGGTGAGGTCTCAGGAAGTCACCACAGTGGGGGTGGGCAGTGCTCCTGAGGTTAATGCAGACTAGGATTTGTTGCCAGTGCTGAGCCTGTGGCCATTAACAAAAGTCTCAGATTTCACCAAGGCCAGTCAATGCCCTGTAGACCCCTGAGGTTTGTTCAGAAAACACTGCAGTTTTGGCTGGAGCTGGTAACTCACCACCTAAACTGTCCCTAGAGATAAGAGAGAGCCAAGACCAACTGATTGCTGCTGAGAGAGTCTCCTGATGAGAAAGCTGGGAGCCAAGAATATGTCCCCAACAATCCAGAAGTTGGGTGGGGCAGGGTCCCAGGGAGTCCCTGGGGTGAAACGAGCACATTTCACCAGGCTAATGCAGGTTCATATTTAGCCATGTTGGGAAAGGGGTCAACACAAGCAAGATGTCACCTGCCTGTATGCTGCACAGGAGGAAGGCTCAACACAAGGACAATGTCAGCTGTCTCTCCAGTTCTTGCCCCAAAGCCATACAACTCAGTCCTTCTCTGTATGTCTCTGATGCCTCCTGAGCTACTGTCTCTATGCTGGAGTCTTGGGTTAGTGCCTGTGAGCAAGTCTATGCACTGGCCCTTCGAGGAGATGCCAGGGTTTCCAGCTGCCTTCCCTTTCACCTGAACAATCAGAATCCCCACTGATTTTTACAGCCAGATATTGTGAGGAATTTCCTTTCAGGCACTGGATCCCTGAAGAATCTCTGCAGCTGAGATATCCCTCCTGATTCTAACATGCGTGTGGGGCCAGTCTGTTTTCTGTCTCCACCCCTCCTATCAATTTGATATGGCCTCTTTTTTATACTCTTAGTTATGAGTTATGTTCATCTATTCTTCAGATGCTTCTCCATGTTGGTTATTCTATAAATGAGTTAAAATGTTAATGCACTCATGGAGAAGGTAAGCACAGCATAAATCTACTCCTATCAACAATTACTTTAAATATAAACTAATTAAATGCTCTAATCAAAAGATAGAGTGGCTGAATATATAAGAAAATAAGATCATTACATATACTGTCTACAAGAGTCCCACTTCAGATTGAAAGACACACACAGATGAAAGTAAAGGGATGGAAAAAGATATTCCATCAAAATGGAAATAAAAAAAAAATAGTTAGGGTAGCAGAAAAAAAATAGACTTTAAAACATGTCTATAAAAGAAAAATGCAGTTATCCTGTATATTTAACTGAACAAACTCAAAACTCTACTTCTATGAGACATGTGAATTCATATGTTCATCTCAGCATTATTTACAATAGCCAAGATATGGCAGCAACCTGGGTGTCCATCAATGGATGAATGAATAAAGAAGAAGTGGAACATATATACAATGGAATATCACTGAGGTTTAAAGAAAAGAATAAAATCTCGTGATCTTCAACCACATGGATGAACCTAGAGGGTATTATGCTGAGTGGATTAAGTCAGGCAGAGAAGATCAAATGCCATATGATTTCACTTATATGTGGAATTTAAAGAAGAAAATAAAACAAATTAAACAGAAACAAACTAATAGATACAGAGAATAATTTGATGGTTGCCAGATAGGAGAGGTTTTGGAGCAGTGGATTTAAAAGGCAAAAAGATTAAGAAATACAAATTGGTAGTTACAAAATAGTCATGGGTATGTAAAGTATAGCATAAGAAATATAGTCAATAATATTGTAATAACTATATATGATATCAGATGTGTACTAGATTTGTCAGGGTGATCACTTTATAAGATATATAAATGTCTAATCACCATGGTGTATACCTGAAACTAATATAAAGTTTTATAATGACTGTAATTGAAAAATAATATATATACATACAAAATACCAAAAAATAAATAAAGTGATTATTTATAGGTATATAGTTATTGACATTTTATTATTTACATTTAATTTTTTTCTACTTTATTCCTAAAGAAGTTCTTTTAACAATTCTTACAGTACAGGCTTGCTGGTGATGAATTTCTTTAGGTCTTTCCTGTCTGGGAAATTCTTATTCTCACCTTCAATTTTCATTGATATATTTGCTGGGTAAATTATTCTTGGTTTTAGGTCTTTTTCTTATATTGCTTTGAATGTTTGTTTTTTTTTTTCAATGCCTTTTTCTTGCAAAGTTTCTATTGAGACATTAGTTTCTGGTCCTATGAAAGTTCTCTTGTAAATATCTAGCTGTCTTTCTCCTGTTGCTTTTAAGATTCTCACTTTATCTTTACTTTTGGCATTTTAATGATGATATGTCTTGCTGTGGGCCTCTTTGGGTTCATTTTGTTTGAGACTCTCTGTGCTTTCTGAACTTGTACGTTTATTTTCTTCACCAGGTTAGGGAAGTTTTCCATTATTATATCTTCCAATAAGTTCTCAATCTCTTGCTCTCTCTCCTCTCTTTCTGGTACTCCCATTATGAAAATTTTGGTACACTTGATGTTGTCCCAGATTCCCCTTAAATTATGTTCATTTATTTTATTTTATTAATTTATTTTTGCTCTTCTGATTGGGTGTTTTTGCTACCTCATCTTCCAAATCTCTGATTCGATCCTTCGCTTCATCTAATCTGCTTTTCATTGTATCTGGTGTATTCTTCATTTCAGTTTTTTATTTATCATTTCTGACATTTTTTATTCATCATTTCTGACATGCTTACTTACTATCTCTTTGATTAAGTTCTCACTGATAACATCTAATTTTTTTTTCTAAATTTTTTTGAGTATCTTCATAACCAGTGTTTTTCAACTTTGTATCTGGTAGGTTGCTTGCCTCCATTTCGTTTATTTCTTTTTTTTTTGAGTTTTCTCTTGTTCTTTCATTTTTGCCATGTGTTGTTTTTTTGTTTTGTTTTGTTTGTTTTCTCATTTTGACTGCCTCCCTGTGTTTGCTTTTATGAATTAGGTATATCTGCTACATCTCCCAGTCTTGGCCAGGGGGCTTTATGTAGTAGATGCCCTTTGTGACCCAGTGGCACAGATTCTCTCATCATTTATGCTGTGTGCTCCAGGATTATTTCTTGTGTGAGTTTTGTGTTTTCACCTGTTGTAGTTGTGTCTTGATTGCTGTTGGCATGTTAGTGGGTTGGATTGACTCTCAGCTGACTGGCTTTGAGAGTTGACCACACTCACAGCATATGAGCTCTGGTGTGAGGGTTGACCCTACAAAGTGGGATTCACCCCAGTGGGCTTGCGTGCCTATTGAGATGACCCTTTGGGTGTGTTTCTTGTGGAGCTAATCAGATAGTGGTCTGTTGTGGTCTGAAGCCAGCTTCTGTGTTTATTGTTTCTGGGGCTTTTTGGAAGAGGCTCCATACAGGCCAAAATCAGCCACTTCCTATGACTGGCCTGAGACTACCTGGTAGGGGCTGAAATTTATCTGAAATTGGTTACTACATGTGCTGAAACTGGACTCACGTGGGAGAGACCACATTGTAAACTGAAGCTGGCTGCCACCAGTACCAGGTTTGGAGCAGCTCAGCAAAAAGCCCATGGCTCTCCAAATTCTGTGGTCCCCTGCTGGCTGCCTGTAAGGGTCAGCTGCTTAAATAGCCTTAGAGGTAAGAGAGCTGGGTTGGGGGCATGGTCTCAGGGAGTCACCAGGGTGTAACCCGTGAAGTTCATCAGGCTAGTGCAGATTCAGATTTGGTCATATGCAGGGAAAGGGTCAACAAAAGCAAGATGGTGCCCACACATAGTCTGCACAGGAGGAGGGTTCGACATAGCTTTAATGGCAGCTGTCTCTTTTGCTCTTGCCCTGAAGCCACACAACTCAACATCTCCCTCTATGCCTTGGTGCCTCTCTAGTCACAATCCCTCTGCTAAGTACAGGGCGAGTGCCTGTGAGCAAGTGAACCTGTGTGTGGTCCCTTTACGTGTATTCCTGGATTTCCAGCAACCTTTTGTCACACCCTGATAGTCAAAATCCTCTCTGGTTTTAACTGCAAGATTTTGTGAAGACTTTTCTTCCCAGCCCTGGAAACCTAGGCTGGGAAGTACATTGTGGCCCTAGGCTTCCTCCCTCCTCTACCAGGCCTTCCATAGCTGAGAAATCCCTCCAGATGCTCACTCACCACACAGTTTTTAATTCACTAATGGGAAGAGGCAAGCACACCATTTCCCTGCTCTGTTATCTTGACCATAACTATTTATTTCTTTTATCAACCTGTACCATTTTATTTTTCTCACTTTATTGTGCTGTCTAGGACTAACAGTAAAACACAAAATAGAAAAGGTGTTTATTTTGATTTATAGAAATATATCTAAAGTAAAGAAAGTTGTTTTTTTTTTTAATTTTGAGAAATCACGTATCATCTGTAGTCACGGGAAAAAAATCATTTTTTTTTTCTGCTTGGCAAAGTAGCTTCATGTGAAAGCTGCTACTGTCTGACAAGTGATAATAAAATCTGTTCTATATCCTTTCTCCTGCCATCTATTATTGTGCTGCTTTGGATATGTTAGTGAAGGAGAAAGCAGTTTTGCAGGAGAACATATGTTCACTAAACTGTGGCCAATCCATTTGGATAATCTCTAGTGTAAATTTTTTACCTTAGGCAGACAAATTTTCTACAACTAAGCAAGTTCTGCTTTATGTAGAAATAATCAAGCATGCTCAGAATTCACAAATCACAGAAGTCTAGAGACATTTCTAATTTTTAATTAGTACAAAGTTTTTGTTTGTTTGAACATGTCTTTCTCTTTTTTTTTTTGTTTCAAGTATACAGCACATTGGTTAGATATTTATATAGTTTATAAAATGATACCCCAATTGCTCCTTCTCTCCTCTGGTTTTCCACTTAGCCAATATATTAATGCTAACTATATTCCCTATGCTGTGTTCCCCATCTCCAAGACAATCTATCAACTACTAATTCGTACTCTTTAATCTTCCATTCCATTCTCCCAACCCCCCAACCTCCATCCCCTTTGTCCATCACCAAATTTTCCTCTATATTTGCGAGTCGGTATTTGATTAGTTTGTTCTTTTTGTTTCTTAAATTCCACATATAAGTGAAATCATATGATATTTATCTTTCTGTGTCTGATTTATTTCACTCAGTATAATAATGTTTAGTTCCATCCTTGTCATTGCAAATGTTAAAATTTCATTATTTTAATGGCTGAGTAATATTGCATCGTATATATGAACCATAACTTCTTTATCCAATCATTTGTTGATGAGCATTTGGGTTGCTTCTATATCTTGGTTATTGTAAATTGTGTTGCCATGAATATTGAGGTGCATAAATCTTTACAAATTATTGTTTTGGTTTTCTTTGGATAAATACCTAGAAGTGCAATTGCTGGGTCAAAAGGTATATTCATTTTTAATTTTTTGAGAAACCTCCAGACTGTTTTCCATAGCGGCTGTAACAATTTGCAATCCCACCAACAATGTATGAGAGTTCCCTTTTCTCCACATACTCTCCAACACTTGTTCTTTGATTTATTGATGATAGCTATTCTGACAGGTGTCAGGTGATATCACATTGTAGTTGTAATTTGCATTTCTCTGAAGATTAGGGACCTTGAGCATCTTTTCATATGTCTATTGATCATCTGTATTTCCTCTTTGGAGAAGTATTTGTTCAGGTCTATTGCCCATTTTTTAATTGAATTGTTTTGTTGTTGTTGTTGTTGAGTTATATGAGTGCTTTATATATTTTGGATATTAACCTCTTATCAGATGTATCATTAGCGAATATCTTCTCCCAAAGAGTCAGCTGTCTTTTTGTTTCGTTGATGGTTTCCTTTACTATACAAATCTTTTTAGTTTGATATAGTCCCATTTGTTTATTTTTTTCTTTTGTTTCTCTTGCCTTGGAGATATATCTGAAAAGAAATTACTGTTAGAAATATCAGAAAGTTTACCGCCTACGTTTTCTTCTAGAAGTTTTATGGTTTCGGGTCTTACATTTACGTCTTTAATCCATTTTGAGTCTATTCTTGTATATGGTGTAAGAAGGTGGTCCAATTTCTTTTCCCTTTTCTTTTTTCTTTTTTTTTTTTTGTATGTATCTGTTCAATTTTCCCCAAACCATTTATTGGAGAGACAGGGTTGTATATTCTTGCCTCCTTTGTCATATATTAAGTGAGCGTGTAGGCGTGGATTTATTTCTGGGCTCTCTATTCTGTTCCATTGATCAAAGAATCTGTTTTTATGCCAGTACCATGCTGTTTTGATTACTGTAGCCTTGTAGTACAGTTTGATATCAGATAGTGTGATATCTCCAACTTTGTTCTTCTTTCTCAAGATTGCCATAGATTTTTGGGGTCTTTTATGGGTCCATATATATTTTAAGATTTGTTGTATCTTTCTGAAAAATGCCATTGGTATTTTGATACAGATTGCATTGAATCTATAGATTGCTTTGTGTAGCATGGTCATTTTAATGATGCTGATTCTTCCTACCCATTTATTTGTATCTTCTTCAATTTCTTTTTTCAATGACATAATTTTCTGAGAACAGGTCTTTTACTTCCTTGTTTAATTTGATTCCTAAGTATTTTATTGTTTTCCATACAATTGTAAATGGGATTATTTTTTAATTTCTCTAAAGTTATTTTTTTTAAAATATGAGCAATACTGCACATAAGTAAAACCGGATGTTTATATATATATAAATATATATATATATATATATATATATATATATATATATATATATATATATATATATATACAAGAGAACTTTGAAATGGGAACATGTTTACTATTGCAGGAATGGCAAATTAGCTGCATAATAAAGTTTGTTACCTCCTCCTGTATCCTTGTCAAAAATAAATTGATCATTGTATTTTTTTCTAGGTAGAAATGACATAACTGAAGATTATTTTTCAGTATGGTACTCCAGGTGGTCAACCAATCAAAGTTGGCATTTAAGATGAAATTTATGCATGGCAGCATAAAACAGAATATAGCTCTCAGAGCTGTGGTAACTTTTGAGCCATAAAGTAAGGACTTGCTCTTTCTTTCATAGAGATCTGGCCTATTGCCTCTAGACCATTATGCTTAAAAAGGACAGACTATTAATTTTGAACCATTAGAATCCTGAGATTCAGTAAATTCAAGTTGTATTGTGATCATGTACACTCAACGGCATTACTATATGTGTTTTGGAAAAGGTGAAATAAAAAACAAAAAACTTTCTAAATTTTGAAGGAGAAACTATTGTAATTCTGTTATGTATTGTTTTTTAATCACGTTGCTTTTTGAAATTGTTCAACAATTCTCAATCTATGTTAGAATAATAAGTCAACAGTATTTTTTATGTGTTAATGTTCCATACAGCTGGAAACAGGTGTTTCACTGTCTTATTCAATGCTAAGTAGGACAAGAAGAGAAATTAGAAAAAAAAAATCTTCAGTTCTTGGTTCTCAAAGAAATTTCTAATGGCTGCAATAAGTAATATAGAAAGCCATAAGTATTTCTGAATACTTTACCTTTAAAATGATGTTTGGGTAAATAATTAGCTTATAATGGCCTTGGTAATTTCTGACATCTGTTGCTTCAAAATATGCTGACTTTACTTTTAAAAATAGCAAGGAATATTCTTGAAACATCATAAAATCGAATGCAGAGATATTTCAAGTACTGACTTAGAGAAAGAGTTGGTACATCTTTCCTTGGATTTTAAAATGCAATAATCTATCTTAATCAGAAAAAAAATAACCAAACTGGAATATAAAGATGAGCAATTGTTTATAAAATATCATATTTGTTCTCACTGTATTTTATGTTTGAGAGAGTATACATAACATGGCACTTGCCAGATATTGTGGAAAGAAAAGTTATCACATCAAAGAGGTTCTCTATTGTAAGAACATAGCCACCAAGTTAATTAATAATTAAACTCATGCTTTTCATCCATGGGAAGGTAACATGAAATTTTTAATCTTTTCAATTGAGAGTCCTAGAAGTTAAATTTTAAATGTATCATCAGAAGCCAAGACACGTTTATTATTATGTCTGATCCATAAGAAAGAAGATAGGGTATGACACATCTAAACAAAATGTAATTGACTCTTACCTTTGCAATGTAAATTGACACTTACTTTGTCCAGAGAGTGTTGTTGTTGCTGTTGTTTTAATTAACTGCACCTCACTGAGTAAAGCTTAAGAGTAAAACCTACATAGGATATATCATGAAGTTTAAAGACTGGTTATCTACAGTTCTGAAAGCAAGTTTTTTCAAAAGACCGTGTTGTGCATTCTAAGTGTGAACAAGTTTTATTACACGTGACACTGGTTTGCAACTAATTTGATCTATATTGTATTTATCATTTAGTACACATATCTTTAATATAACTAAATGGAATGGCTGTCATTCCTTGAGAATGCTATAAGAAATCATTTATAAATCATAGCTTGGAAATATTCTTTGTTTACATCCTATACCTATCAAAAACATAAAGCAAAATACAGTACCATTTGGATTAGATGTGCAATTTACAATAATTAATGCTTTCAAAGCACTCTTTTTTTGTCCTTTCAGGGTTGCACTTCTACAGATAAATTAAGGTTGTTCTATATCAAGCATATAAAAGTAGATTGCTCTAAAACCAATAACTTTTAAAAAATTATGATTGTCCACTGCAAATTCATTCCAAATAAAAAAGGCAATTTTATGAATGTTTGGAATGCTAAATATTTTGCATCAATAGATACATCAGGTTTTATGGAAAAGTTTCAATAAGTGAGAATGTGTAAAAAAAAGACAGTACATTCATTACATAAAAATATATATTTTATTTTGAGAGTGTTTGGCAAGAATACACTATTAAGTTAATTTAGAAACAACATTCAAGACACTTAAATTAACCATGTATGTTGTTATCAATATTGCTTTTGATCCCACATTCAAATAAGTGTTTTTTTTTAACTTTTTAAAAATTAAGATTATTGGAGAAATATTGGTTAATTATATAATTTTCAAGTGTACATTATAATTTAACTTCTGTATATTCTATTGTGTGTTTAACACTCAAAGTCCACTTTCCTTCAGCTACCATATATTCGAGCCCTTTTACCCACTTTTTCCTCCCCCTATCCCCCCTATATTTGACCCTCTTTACCTTGTCTACCTCTCCACTCCTCTCTCACCCCCTACCCTCTGGTAACTACTAGCCCATTATCCATGTCCCTAAGTCTCTGTTTGTCCTGTTCATTTGTTGCTTTTAGGTTTATATCCCACATATAAATGATATCATGTAATTTTCAACTTTTTCATTCTGACTTATTTCGTTTAGCATGATTATCTCGAGGTACATCCAGGTTGTCACAAATGGCAGTATTTCATCTCTTCTTATGGCTGAGTAATATTCCATTGTATATATGTAACACTGCTTCTTTAGCCAGTCATCTATTTTAGAACACTTCAGTTGCTTCCATGTCCTGGCCACTGTGAATAATACTGCTATGAATATCAGTGTGCAAATGTCTTTATGGACATGAGATTTCAAGACTTTGAGGTAAACAACCAGTAGAGGGATTGCTGGATCATTATACTCGATCAATTCTTAGTTTTTTTGAGGAACTTCCATACTGTTTTCCATAGTGGCTGTACCAGCAGTGTATGAGGGACTTTTTTCTTTGCATCCTCTCCAATATTTGTTAATACTTGTTGATAATAACTATTCTAACAGGTGTGAGATTTTTTTTAATTGTTTTTGAGTTGTATGAGTTCTTTGTATATTTTGGATATTACCCTCTTATTGGAGGTGTTGCTTGCAAATATATTTTCCCATTGGAATGGTTGTCTCTTTACCTTGTGGACAGTTTCTTTTGCTGAGCAGAAGCTTTTTAGTTTGATGTAGTCCCTTTCATTTATTTTTACTTTTACTTCCCTTGCTTTTGAGGTCAAATTCATAACATCCTCTTTAAGTCCAAGGTCCTTGAGTTTCTTTCCTATGTTTTCCTCTATGAATTTTATAGTTGCAGGTCTTATATTCAGGTCCTTATTCCATTTTGAGTGAATATTGGTGTGTGGTGATAGACAGCAGTCCAATTTCATTCTTTTGCAGGTGGCTTTCCAATTTTCCCAGCACCATTTACTGAAGAGGTTTTCATTTCTCTACTGTATGTTTTTGGCTTTTTTGTTGAAAATTATTTGCCATGTAAATATGGGTTTACTACAAGACCCCCGAATCTGTTCCACTGGTCTGTGTGTCTGTTTTTTCTGCCAATACCATGCCGTTTTGATTACTGTCACTTTGTAGTAAAATTTGAAGTCAGGCAGGGTGGTGTGTCCTGCCTCATTCTTTTTCTCAGGATGGCTTTGGTAATTCAGGGTCTTTTGTGCTTCCATACAAATCTGATGATTTTTTTCTTCTATTTCTTTAAAAAAAAAATGCCGATGGCATTTTAATGGGGATTGCTTTAAATCTGTATAATGCTTTAGATAATATGGTAATTTTAACTATATTGATTCTTCCAATCCATGAACATGGAATATCTTTCCATTTCATTGTATTTTCTTTGATTCCGTTTAATAGGGTCTTATAGTTTTCATTATATAGGTTCTTCACGTGTTTCATTAAATTTATTCCTAGGTATTTTGTTCTTTTTGTCACAGTTGCAAAAGGAATGATTTTTTCCACTTCTTTTTCTGACACTTCATTATTAGAATATAGGAACGCTATGAATTTATAAACGTTGATTTTTGTATCCAGAAACTTTACTGTATTTGTTTATTGTTTCTAGTTGTGTTCTCTTGCAGTCTTTAGGGTTTTCTATATAGAGAATCATGTCATCTGCAAATAGTGACAGTATGACTTCTTTGTTTCCTATTTGGATGTCTTTTATATATTTTTCTCATGTCTGATTACACTCACTAGGATCTCCAATCTTATATTGAATGGCAGTAGTGAAAGTGGACAAACTTGCCTTGTTCCTGATTTTAGAGGGAAGGTTTTTAGTCTTTCACCATTAAGTATAATGTTGGTTGAGGGTTTGTCATATATGGACTTTTATTATGTTACGATCATTTCTTTCTATATTGATTTTGTTAAGTGTTTTGATCATAACTGGATGCTGTATCTTGTCGAAGGCTTTTTCTACATCTCTTGATATGATCTTGCAATTCTTATTTTTTAATTTGTTTATGTGGTGTATCACATTAATGGAATTGCATATGGTAAACCATTCTTGTGCCCCTGGTATGAAGCCCACTTGATTGTTAGGAACTGTTGCTTTCTCTTCAATTTTTTGGAAGTGTTTGAGGAGAATAGGTATTAAATCTTTGAATGTTTGGTAAAATTCACTGGTGAAGCCATCTGGACCTGGACTTTTATTTTTTGGTAGTTTTTTTTTATTGTTTCAATTTCCATACTGCTGATCAGTCTATTTAGGTTTTCCAGTTCTTCTTGATTCAATCTAGGAAGGTTTTATTTTTCTAGATAGTGGTCCATTTTTTCTAGGTTATTAAATTTGGTGTTATGCACTTTTTCATAGTATTCATAGTATTCTTGTGAGATCCTTTGTTTTTCTGCAGTGTCTGTCATAATTTCTCCTTTTTCATCCCTGATATTGTTTATTTGTGTCCTTTCTCTTTTTTCTTTAGTGAGTCTAGCCAGGGAATAAATTTGTCAATTTTATTCTTCACAAAGAGCCAGGGAATAAATTTGTCAATTTTATTCTTCACAAAGAGCCAGCTCTTTGTTGCATTTATTTATTGTATACTGTTTTGTTTGTTTTCTATTTCATTCATTCCTGCTTTAATTTTGATGATTTCTTTCCTTCTGTTGATTTTAGTCTTCATTTGTTCTCCTTTTTCTAGTTTCGAAAGATGAAGCGATAGGTTGTTTATCTGGACTCATTCTTCTTTTTGGAGATAAGCTTGTAATGATATGAACTTTCCTCATTTGAGTGCTTTTGCCATGTCCCAAAAGTTTTGATATGTTGTACTATAATTGTCATTCGTTTCTATGTATCTCTCGATCTCTTTATTTGTTCTCTGATCCAGTTATTCTTTAGTAGCATGTTATTTAATCTCCAGATATTTGTGTTTTTTTTCCCTGCTTTCTTTTTGCAGTTGATCACTAGTTTCAAAGCATTATGATCAGAGAATATGATTGATATGATTGCAGCCCTCTTATATTTGTTGAGGCTATCTCTGTGTCTCAGTATGTGGTCGAATCTTGAGAATGTTCTATGTGCACTAGAAAAACATGTATAAGCAGCTGTTTTGGGATGGAAGACTCTGTAAATGTCAATTTTATCCAGTTGGTCTAATGTATCATTTAAGGATGTTATTTCCTTATTGATTTTCTTTTTGGATGATCTGTCTATATCCAACTGTGGGGTATTAGGTCCTCTACTATGATAGTGTTTTGGTCTGTTTCTCCCTTTAATTCTGTTAGTAATTGCTTTACATATTTCGGGGCTCCCTAATTGGATGCATAGATATTAATAAGTGTTATGTCTTCTTGGTGCATGATTCCTTTTATTATTATGTAGTGCCCCTCAGTATCTTTCGTCACCTTTTTTTTTTATTTCGAAGTCTATTTTATCTGATATTAGCACTGCTACTCCTGCTTTTCTCTGAATGCCATTTCCTTGAAATATGATTTTCCATCCTTTCACTTCGAGTCTATATTTGTCTTTGGAGCTGGGATGTGTCTCCTGGAGGCAGCATATGGTTGGGTTTTGTTTTGATCCATTCTGCTACTCTGTGCCTTTTTATTGGTGAGTTCAGCCCATTTGTATTTAGGGTGATTCTTGAAATATGAGGTCCTTTTATAGCCATTCTATCTTTTGCTTTTATTTAACTCAGTGTTTCCATTGCTTCCTCGTCCTTGTGTTTCTGTTTTCTTTATCTTGGTTGGCTTTTGTCGGTTTTGCCTCTGGTTTTCTTGTTTTATGTTATATACTTCAGTTCTGAATCTTTGGTGTGTGATTACCATTATGAATATATAAAGAACAGTTATATATATATATGTACATATATACATTCACCCCATTTTCTTCTGCTCGTGCCTTATCTCCATTCCCCTTTGCGAATCCTTTGAATCCTCTCCTTTTCAGTCGTTATCTCAGTCTGTCTCTATGAATGCTGACCGTTCATTATTATCTTGCTATAGTAATTCTCTTGTTATTGTTTAAGCTTAAAATGCCCTGTTCTTAGTAAAGGTTACACTCCTCTGTTTCTATTTGCCTGACGGGCACTTTACTCCTAATTACGTTTTGTTTTTTTGTTTTTTTGTTTGTTTGTTTGTTTGTCATTTTGTTTCGTGTGAGGTGACCCCTTTCAGTATTTTCCGTAGTGCAGGCCTTGTATTGGAGAATTCCCTCAATTTTTGTATGTTTGGAAGGGTCTTAATTTCTCCTTCATATCTAAAGGAGAGCTTAGCTGGATATATTATTCTTCGCTGGTAATTCCTTTCACTTAATAGTTTGAATATTTGATTCCATTCCTTTCTGGTTTATAAGTTTTGTGCTGCGAAGTCTGAGGATAATCTAATGGGTTTTCCTTTATAAGCTACCATTTTCTTCTCCCTGGCTGCCTTGACAATTTTGCCTTTGTCATTGATTTTTAGTCATTTTAATACAAGGTGTCTTGGTGAAGACCTTTTTGAATTAAGATAATTGGGTGTTCTGTTGAATTCTTGAATTCCAAGTTCCAGCTCCTTCCTTAGATTTGGGAAATTTTGTCAACTATGTGTCTGAAAATGCTTTCTCTTCCCTGCTTGTTTTCCTCCCCTTCGAGAATGTCCATTTTTCTTTTGTTTCCTCTCCTGTTGGTATTAGCTAATTCTTGTATTTCTCTTTCATTGCTTTTCATTCTTCAGTTTCTTCTTCCTTCTGATTTATTTCTAGATTTCTTTCTTCAATATCACTGATTCTTTCCTTCATTTGGTTGAATCTATTTCCCAAGGTTGCTATTTCATTTTTCAAATCTTGCAGTGTGTTTTTTTTTTTTT
>NW_011889116.1:3004334-3029074 GCF_000151845.1 Pteropus vampyrus
TTTTTTTTTTTCCAGAAAGATTTATTATATAAAGGCCTCTCTTTAGCCTGCTGCTGGATGGTGCTTTTCTTTTGATTTCCAATAGGTAGCATCTAAGTCTTTGGATTCCTGCTTATATAAATTATTAAGAACGTTGTTTTATTTTCTTGTAGGTATTTAATCACGCTACCTACCCTCAGTTTCAGTCCCTATCAGTGTTAGCAACAGTTTCAGTAGTGTTTGCTCAGATTCCCCTGGTGCTTCTTGGAGAGAATGTGTGGAGGAACACTCTGGGTTTGGAATTGGGGGTTGTGACTCATCCTTGGTTTTGTGCCCGTGGCTAGTAAAATTCAACTATTGTTTCTCTGCTGTCCCTCTTCTCTGCTTTCCACCTTGATGACTTAGCCCTGCCGCTAGCTGTATAGAACTCACAACTCTCCCAGGCAGGGCTATTCAGGACATGGTCCACACCTTCTTCCCTCCCCCTCTTCCTACAGGTAGCTCCAGCAGCTGTGAGAGACAACTTTATTTCTCCCAGTCCACCGCCTGACACATAATGGTTCTGACTTGTGGTTGCTCTTATGCACAGATCCTATGCTCAGGCATGCTTGTGTGCAGTTTGGTTTGTTGTTGTTGCTGTTGTTGTTGTTGTTGTTGTTGTTGTTGTTTTAGATGTTCAGCTTATTGTTGTTTCAAGAGGACAGATCTGGGAATGTCTCTAACTCCCCCATGTTTCTCCAAACCGCAAATGTGTTTGTATCTACTATTTTGGGATAGTTTTTATTAAGTAAATACTAAAACATTTTCAGGGGAGAAAATTTTAGAGGCTGTTTGACTGCACATCCACAAAGTATCTGCTACCAAGTAAATTGTGGAAGCTTTACAATACAGAATGAAAGCCAGATGATTAAGCTCTTCTTTTTCCACAGTGAGAACTAAGGCTTGACATTAAAATGTAAATCTACATTTAAATATTATTTTTCTTTAATAATTAATATAAACTGTGATGATGATGATACGATCAAGTTAAATGACATTCCCCAAAAAATATTACTAAATATTTTTTTCTGTAAACTTAACATTTGAAACAATTAAGAAATATGCACATATTTTTCCTCATACTATCTCATGGTTTAAATTTCATTAGTACTAGTTACATCCAACCTATGCTCACACTCAACTTTTTCACTTGTGGTGTGCTTGAATTATTTTCAGTTCTACTGCTTCTAACACTATTTTAGAACCTGAACACTTTTATTTTCAGCCACTTCCAATACATAGTGGTCTCTATCTCTATTTGTTTTATCTGAAAGAAATGTTAACCTTCAGCTGTTAAGTTTAATTTCTTATCCAGTTCATTAAAAAAGAGAGAACCCCATTTATGGCTTCCTGCATCCTGACTGAACTTATAAAATCTTTATTTGTGATATTATTTATCTATTTATTTCTGATATTTTTAATTTTCCCCAACTTTACTGAAGGACATTCCAGAATTTTCACAAGTTGTGTTTTCTTGATACAAACTGCTTCTAGTACAGCTATTCTTAAGGAAGTCTACTCTTTTTAATTCCAGCAGAAAGTTTCAAAATATATTTTTACCTGTTGAAATAAAATACTTAATAAGAATATATGGTGTTTTTTCTTCATATATCCTCTTTACTGTACTCCTCATACTCTAAATTTATGGTAAAAGTAGCATTCATTTAGGTGGAGGTAGGTCCACAAGATTCCAGACAGTTATATTTTCTCTTTCTATTTTAATTTTACTTTTTATTAAAAATTATTGGGTTGACATTAATTAACAAAATCAAATAAGTTTCAAGTGTATCATTCAACAGTAAGTCATATATTTATTTATATTTATACAATATATATGTATATATAATATATAATGAATATATAAATATAATATATAATGAATATATATAATATATTTATATATTATATATAACGTATGTTTATATATATTATGTACTATATGTATATATATTACATCCTATTTTAGAAAACTTATTTGTCAGGGCATTCAATCATTTAGAAATATGTTAAATGTTTATCAAGAATATCCAAAAATTCTACAACCACATTGGCAACATGCTATGAGAGTTTTGCTTTTTTAATGATATCATAACATTAATAATACTCTGGCTAGAAAAGTATGATCTGGGTTAGGAAAATTCTCAAAATTTGTTAAATGGCAACCTGGCATACTGGACAGAGCATAAGATTTGTAGTCAGATAGACTTCTATATTTACTTCATTTTCTACTTGCTGAGTACTGAGTATTAGCAAATCAATTAATTGTCTGAACTTTTATTTTCTCATTAATTAAGTAGGGATAATAGTTCTGACATAAATCTTATGATAATTCAATTCTAGAAAAATAATTTGCGTAGAATGTTTGGTATACTGTCGACATTAAACAAATGTTTCTTATCTTTTTCTTTAATTAAATGAACTCTTATTAATCCTAAATTTCAGACATTACGTTAGTTGCTAAGAATGTGTTACATTTATACTACCTAGAATCAATTTTGGTAAAAGAACACATCATTAACTCTATTAAAGGAGACTAAAATGTTGGGGATAATAGATGCTAGTTTTTCTATGTGCCAAGAATTTGAATTTTTTAGACTATCTTTAAATGTCCAAGCAATCCTAAATGAGTATTATCATCAGTCCTTTATAAACGAAGAAATTGAGCTTTAGGTAATATAAACATTTTTTTCTATGGTAACAACTACTGGTAAGGGCAAAGTAAGGATTTGAACTTTGTTGTTTGTTTTATTTTTAAAATCAATTTTCTTTCATCTAAGAAATTTTATTCTCAAGTATTGAGAAGAAATAGTAACTTATTTTATATCTTCACAATTTTTGAGACTCTAAAGTTTTAAAATATCACTGAGTATATTAGTTCAAGAAATGGTACTACTGTGGTCCCCATATAGGAATAAATCCTTCTGTAATATTATGTTAGTCCACAGAATGACCTGGATTGTATTTTAGCTGAGAATTTCAATAGTCCACTTTATTCAACAATTGGGTTTGGGGCTCAGTTATCACTGTTTTTAGTATTTGACATTTTGAAATTCATATTGGCACTTTTAAGTTTCTCCATAAATCTGTTTCACCGATCACATGTTAGCAACACCCTGAGCTACCAGAAATGTTCAAAATTACTCTAGATATATAGAGTTAGCAATCATGTAATTTACATAAAATGTCATAGTTCTCAGATTAAATTATCAACTAGGTATTGGAAAGAGCCAGGTGAATTTCTTGATTTAAAGGGTAATATATTAAATCAGTGTTTTCAAAAGGATAGTCTTAATAACAGAAATCTTGAGAAATGTACAATGGAAAACAGATAAGCAGGTAAATAAACAAAAACACAATGAAAAAAATTTGGTCACATAAATTTAGAACAAGATGCATAGTGTATCACACTCCTGGAGATTCAGAATTGCACAATAGCGTAGTAAGACTGAAGTAATCTGTAGCTTAAAAAATTTAAATTTCTTTAAACCCAGACTTTCTCCTCTCAAGGGTTTGCCTCCTCTCAAGACCACACAAAAATTACAATTAAACTATACAGCCACCATCATTTAAAATCACCTGAGGTTTAGCTGGTTGGTAGTTCTACAACTAAGAGAATACAGAAAGAGCTACTTCAAGACTGGTAGGTGGGGCGGAGACACGAAACGAGCTGGTCCCACATCCATATGTGGCTGTTAAAAATCAGGAGGGACATCTTGTCTGTGGAGGACCCACAAAGAAGTGAGGAGTCCCAGCCCCACACTAGGATCCCCAGTTGAGTGTTTCAGTGCCAGAAAGAGAAGGCCCCACAAAATAAGATGGTGAATATCAGCAGAGATTATGGCTGAGTTTGAAATGTTCCTGTTAAAGGGCCTGAACATGAACATACACACTGATAGACTCACTCTCTCTGAGCCCTGGCACTAGGGCAGCAGCTCAAGGCTCCAGGGATATACTGGGAGAGATCAAATTGTCAGAGAGAGGTTTGGAGGGGCAGCTTTCTTCCATAAAAAATGTTCTGGCAGAGGCTACTGTCCTTTTGTTGAGCACCCAGACTACAGACTCAGGTGGCCACCATATTTGAGTCTCTATTAACCTGACTAACACTAGCGGCCTCATCCTGGCAATTACCTGAAACACTTCTCTACCCAACTTGCAAGTCCGTCAAATCCTCTTCCACTGGTTTTCCACACAAACAGCCTGTTTGGGCTCATGTCGTGGACTTTCCTAAAATCTCTCAAAGGTTCACAAAACCCAAATAAGGAGCATCTGACATTAGCATGTCCTGAAAGTCTTGCTGAGCAGTGCTATGACTGACACTAGTGGCAGCTGGCCTCATTTCATGGCTTGGCCTCTTGAGGAAACTTCAAGCCAAGTGTGGGTGGAGGTCATCTGCGGAATGCTTGGTGGAACATGCCAGGTGGTTCTGGGCAAGACACATACTGCAGCTGAACTTTGCCTATAGTGGGGCTTCTCCAAGGAGGCCTCAGGGACAGTATGACTGATGGATCGCTTCAGAGTGATCCAGAGCACCCAGAGGGCAGACAAGGCAGGCACCAGGAACCTGCTAAAGTGAATCCTATTTCATAGGGTCAGCCCCTGCAAAACAGCTCCTCCACTGTAGGCACCAGCCAGTTCTCACAATCAACCAGCCCCTGGGTCAATCCCTCCCACTGACATGCAAATGACAATCAAGGCTCAACTACAACAGAAGGGAACACACAATCCACACAAAAACACCTGGAGCACCTGGCTCAGGCAACCAGGGGAGACTGCCCCACTGAGCCCCACAGGTTACCTATTACATAGGGCCATTCTCCTAAGACTCAGAGACATAGAAGCCCTATATAATATATAGAAACAAACACAGAGAGGCAGTCAAAATGGAGAAATGAAGAAACATGTCTCAAATGAAAGATCAAACCAAAGCTCCAAAAAAAGAACTAAACAAAATAGAGACAAGCAAAGTTCCAAACATTGGTTATAAGGCTCCTCAATGAACTTAGAAAAAGAGTAGATAAGCTCAGTGAGAACTTTAATAAAAAGATAGAAAACATAAAAATGGAAATAGAAACCATAAAAAAGTCAGAAATGAAGAATACAATAACAAAATTGAGAATATGTTAAAGGTTATCAACAGTAAATTAGATGAAGTAGATCGAATCAGTGATTTAGAAGATAAGGTAACAGAAAATAACCAATTAGAACAGCAAAAAGAAAAAAAGAATCCCCCAAAAATGATATTTTAAAGGGCCTCTGGGACAACATCAAAAAGAGAGCAAAAATTCTAAATCTCTTTAAGAAATAATGACTGGAAACATACCTAACCTGGTGAAGAAAATAGACATCCAAGCCCAGGAAATGCAGAGTCTCAAATAAGTGGCCCAAAGAGGCCAAAACCAGGACACATCATAATTAAAACGACAAAGGTTAAAGGCAGAGGGAATTTTAAAGGCAGCAAGAGAAAAGCAATTAGTTAGGGAGTGCCCATAAGCTCGTCAGCTGATTTCTCAACAGAAACTTTGCAGGCCAGAGGAATTGGGATAAAACATTCAAAGTGATGTAAAGGAAAGAACTACAAGCGACATTATTTTATCCAGTGAAGCTATTATTTAGAATTGAAGGATAGATAAAAGAGCTTCACAGACAAAAATTTTAAAGGAGTTCATAAACACCATACCAGTATTATAGGAAATGTTAGAAAGACTTCCTAAAGAAGAAAAAAGATCAAAAACATGAAAAGTAAAATGTCAGTAACTACAGATATATCAATACTTGCTTTGAATGTGAATAGACTGAATTCTCTAAACAAAAGAATGAATAAGAAAACAAGACCCTTTCATGTGCTGCCTTTCAAAGAATCACTTTAGGTAGAAAGAACATACAGACTGGATATGAAGGGATGGAAAAATATATATTTTATTAAAATGGAAACAAAGAAACAAAAGCTGATGTGCAATACTTATACCAGATGAAATAGACTTCTAAAAAAGTCTATAACAAGATAAAAAAAATAGTATCCCACTATCGGGTATTTATTTGAATAAACCCAAAACATTATTTTGATGGGACATGTGAATTTGTATGTTCACTGCAACATTATTTACAATAACTAAGATATAAAGGCAACCTGGATTCCATCAATTGATAAATAAGAGGAAGTAGTATACATATATAGTGGAATATTACTCAGCAAACAAAAAGATGAAATCTTGCCATTTGAAACAACATGATGGACCTAGAAGGTATTGTACTGAGTGGAGTAAGTAATTGCTATATAATTTCCTTTACATGTGGAATCTAACAAACAGAACAACAACAACAACGACAAACAAAAACAACAACAAACAGCAAGAAACTCATAAATACAGAGAATATTTTGATGATTTCCAGATGGGAGGAAGGTTAGGAGTGGATTAAAAAGAAGAAGAGATTAAGAAATACAAATTGGTAGTTACAAAATAGTCATGGAGATGTAAAGTATAGCATAAAGAATATAGTCAATAATATCGTAATAATTAAGTATGGTGTCAAATGGGTATGAGATTTATCAGGGTGACCACATCATACGATATATAAATGTCTTATCACTATGTTGTACACCTGAAACTAACATTATATTGTATTCCAACTGTAATTGAAAAATTTTTAAAAATTAAAAAAATAAGGAAAAGAGACATTAAGAAAGCTATTTCTTTTACAATTAAATAATAAAAAAACCTAGTAATAAATTTAACATAAGAGGTAAAAGACCTGAATCCAGAAATTTATGATATTAAAGTAAGAAACTGAAGAAGATGCACATAAATGGAAGCATATACCATGCTTATGGATAGAAAGAAAAAACATTGTTAAAATGTTCATACTACCCAAAACAATCTATAGATTCGATGCAATCCTTATCAAATTGCCAATGGCATTTTTCATAGAACTAGAAAAAATAATTCTAAAATTTATATGGAACCACAAAAGACGCTGCAGGCACAACAATCTTGAGAAAGAAAAACAAAATTGGAGGTATTATGCTACCTGATGTCAAACTATACTACAAGGCTAGGCTATAGTAACCAAATCAGCATACTACTGACATAAAAACAGACACATAGAACAATGGAAATGAATAGAGATCCCAGAAATAAACTCACATCTATATGGTCAGTTAATAAATTGTAAAGTAGGCTATAATATGCAATGGGGTAGTTACTGCCTATTTAATAAATGGTGTGAAAACTGAACAAATATATGCCAAAAATGAAAGCAGACAACATTTTTACACTATATACAAGAATATACCGAACACGAATTAAAGACTTAACTGTAAGACCTGAAACAATAAAATACTTAGAAGAAAATATAGGCAGTAAATTCTAACATTGGTCTAAGTAACATATATCTATATCTATCTATATCTATATCTATCTACACAAAAACAATAATCCCATATCTATATCTATCTATAGATATCTATATCTATTTATTTATCATCTATCTATATTTATCTTAGCTATATCTATATATATTTATCTATCTATATATACCTATAGATATAGAAAGGTAAAGAGACAAAAAATATAGATATACAGATAGATATACATAGACAGATAGATAGATAGATAGATAGATAGATAGATAGATAGATAGATAGATATTGATATATCTCCTTGAGCAAGGTAAACAAAAGAAAAAATAAAACATGGAACTACATCAAACTACAAAGTTTTTGCACAGCAAAGATACCATCAACAAAACACAAAGACAACCTACTGAATGAGAGAAGATATTTGCGAACGATACATTCCATAAGAGGTCAATATCCAAAATTTATAAAGAATTCATATGACTCAACACCAAAACAAACAACAACCGAATTAAAAAATGGACAGAGGACCTGAATAGACATTTCTCCAGAAAGAACATACAGATGACCAATAGACATATGAAAAGATGCTCAAGGCCACTAATCATTAGAGAATGCAAATTATAGCCACAATAAGATATCACATCACGCCTGTCAGAATGGCTATCGTCAATAAATCAACAAACAAAAAGTGTCGGTGAGGATGTGGAGAAAAAGGAACCCTCAGGCACTGTTGATGTGATTGCAAATTGGTGTAGCTACTATGGAGAAAAATTTAGAGGTTCCTCAAAAAATTAAAAATTAAACTATCTTATGACCTAGCAATTTCACTTCTGGGTATTTATCCTAAATAATCCAAAACACTAATTCAAAAAGATATTAGCACTGCATGTTCATTACAGTGTAATTTATAATAGCCAGTACATGGAAGTAACCTAAGTTCTTTTAATAGATGACTGGATAAAAAAGAGGTGGTATATATATATATACATGCATACATACATACATACATACAATGAAATATTACTCAACCATAAAATATAAAATATTACCTTTGGCAATGACATGGATGGACCTAGAGGATATTATGCTAAGTAAAAAAGTCAGGCAGAGAATGAAAAATACTATATGTTCTCATTTATATGTGGAATCTAAAGAAAAAATAAACAAACAAAACAGATACAGACTGATGGTTGCTAGACAGAACAAGGGTTGTGGGGCTGAGTAAAAAATTGTAGAGATTAAAAGTACATATTGATAGTTACAAAATATTCATGGGAATGTACAGTACAGCATAGAAATATATTCAAAAATATCGAAATAACTAAATAATTTGGTAATGAACAGAGAGGAGGAGGGTTGGGGGGCTGGGAGAATAGGGAGAAGGGTTAAAGAACTACAAATTAGTAGTTGATAGTTGGTCATGGGGATGGGGAGCACAGAAGAGGGAATACTGTTAGCATTAATATGATGGCTAGGTGGAGGGCCAGGGGAGGGAGGAAGCAATTAGGGGGATCATTTTATAAACTATATAGACATTTAACCAATGTATTGTGTAGTTAAAACTAATTTAAATAAATAAATTTAAAAAATATTGTAATAACTATATGTAGTGCCAGATAGGCATTAGACTAATCGCAGTGATCACTTTGTAAATTATATAAATGTCTAACTCCTATGATGTACACCTGAAACCAATATAAAATTATATTAAACATCAACTGTATTTGGAATAAAAAAGAAAACAAGTAGACAGCAACAAAATGAGATTATAATCTGAATTCAGTACTTCTATGGGAAATTCACTTCTCCATATCTAATCCTAGAAAATTTCTATTGATATTAATATGATTGCCTCAATTATCAAGTCATCCATCAATAATATTTATTAGAGTCTACTCACCAAGAGGAAAATTTGTTTAAATACTTTAGAAACAAATTGTGAAGCATATAGAATTGTTGTTAAACCTACAAATTCTGTTAACCAGAACAATTCAGTCATTAACATTTGCATTTCTTAAAATATGACTCTATCTCTAAAAAATCAGACATCATTTCATTCATCTTATTAGTGAGAAGTATTAGACTTCTCTTTAAAATTTGTGGAGATATCTTATTTCTGGAATAATAAAGAGTGAAAACTTTGCTATAAGTGAGAGGACAGGTAACCCAAGAAAGACACAGGATAAAATATTTTGAGAACCACATCTCCATTTATCTAAGGATCCAGATATCTACCTAGGTCAGTTGATAAATTTCTTAAATGAAGTCACAGAATTTCATGATTTCAGCTTTGTTTTATATAGAGCATATTTTCTCTAATTCTCCTGGGAAAAAAAATGTTAATATATTTTAGTAGAATAGATAGTTAAAATAGCCTATTTCTTTGACCTTTAAAATATTTTAATTTCTGAACAGCTGGCCACTCTGCCTGTTTCCCAGAGGCTGCTTAGATTGTAAACAGAAGGCAAAGTAGAATTGCAGCCAATCTAATTATGGAATATTGAAAAGGTCAAACCATTGCCCTGGGCTACAAAATAGCAAGATCTTCATTTAAAAGAATGCCAAATGTCCTAGTTAGTTAATGGAAGAGCAGCAACTTACATTTCTTATCAAATTTATATTTGTAATCTATCTCCCAAACATAAATTTCTAGTCTACCAAACATGCTACAATCTTATTTAAAATTGTCCAAAAAAGCAATAGTAATATGGATTGTGGTAGCATCTTTTCACATTAAAGACATATATGTCATATGTGTAGTATAGTGTATCATTTAGGTCTCAACGTGAGTCGCAGAATCACTGAGTGTTACAACAATATGGAATTTACTATAGAAGTTAGTTAGTTCCTAATTGTAGAAATTATAGCAATTGTAGAAACATGAAAATGCCTATCAAAGGCTGTTGCCTCATATGCCTGAAGTTGCTGTAATCAGCAGTGCCAATAGTTGGGAAGAAAGGCTGGATGTCAAAAAGGGGAGGGTATGAACAAACTGGAATCCATGTTCCATATGATCTCTGTCAACAACACAGGTGACTTGAATAATGAGTTGATATGCTTTCTGTGAAACTACACACATGCTTGGATCAGGACTTGGAGAATTTGAAAGTGGAGATCTAATGGACATTGGAGAACTATGGAACATGCTGCAGCCGCGTACCAACTAGGTGACCCACTCTTTTCAAATTTTGTTCAAATTACTTTTTTGGTAAACTCAAATTCAGAACTATATTTAGATTAACTAGGTCGACACAATACAAACCACCATGTCCAATCAGCAGAAGCATCTTCTAAGGGGGCTAAGACATGTAATGTGCTATGTTGTGTAATATGAGAGATTTGGGAGTTCATATGCATGTCTCTGGTATTATCTAGGTTCTCTCCTCTCATATGTAGGACAGATAAAAGCTAGATACAGTCTATTTGGAAGGGGGATTTTAATTTTTTTTTTCTTTTTTATAGGGAAGTCAAGCAATTGAGCTAATGTGAAAAGATATCTCTTGAGGCTGAAATTAGTTAAAAAATATTCAAAGTCAGGTAAGCCTACTTATTTTGCCTGCTGCATCCTGTAAGCATATCCATCGTGAATTTCATTCTAATAAATAATCATGGGATTTGCATTTTGAGAAACACATTTATCAAAGGAAAACAGACATATTTAGAGCAGATTCCCTGAGGGGAAAATCTGAGCTATCTGATTAAAAATTCCCAGTGACCAGAAGAGTCGTTTTTCAATTGAATTTCTGAACAAATTTTTTGGGTTGTACCTAAAGTGGTCTTTCTAAATTTTCTCTGGTACGTTTTAATTTCAGCAAGTTGTTCACATTCCAAATCAGAGATTTTTTTTTTTTAGGGTTGGCTCAGTAGTCTTATTTCATAAAAGGTATTCGTGCCCAATTTAGTAATTAACATGCCCCTGTAATGATATCAGAGACATCACAAAAGGTCCACATGAATTTTATTCACTATGTTAACTCCAGCAATAATATGGTCACTTTGTGTTATATACCATGGAAATGGATTAGAAATGATTGTTGTGGCTTGTTTCCCCTGAGCCATTTTCATGTGAATTTAAACTTTCCAGCAATGTTTATTAAAAAAAAAATAGAGCACAGCCTTAAGCAACACAGTGGGTGATCAATTCATTAAAATTAATTACACTGGACTGTATAGAAATGACTTGAGGATAGTAGGCTGTAGTTGCTTTGATTTCAATGTCTGAGGAAACCCTCTGACAACTTTTGGAGTAACTACAGTATAGATTTCTCCAGCAAACTCCAGAAAGCCCTTCCATGTTGTACTAAAACTTCAGCCCCAGACTCTGACATCACCTAGAAACTTATTTATGTTTGAGAAATTAATCTTCTTTGTCTCTTACTTGCTGTCTTTACTTCAAAGATTTAACCCAGATTAATGGACATTTGACAGGCTTGTCCTTCATGCTTACCCTCTCTTAACCAGGCTATATAAAGTTTAATCTGCACCATATTATTATTCTACAAAATAAATGAAAGCATTTTATTCTGATATATGTCCTAGAATTGTTTATGGTTTAACCATGTAGATATACATTCTCTGAAGAAATATGAGCAGTTTCAACCATGCTTTATAATAAAAGGTAATAAATAGAACCCACATAACAGATGGGTTTTTAGTATACACATATATTCTTATTATTCCTACCTTTCTCTACATCTTGATTATCTTGATTAGGTGTTAGGTTGATACTATTTCTCTGTGTACCACTTTCTCAAGGCCACCAGTTTTGATAACTTGCCTAAGAACATTGACAATTTTTATAGACTTTTGAGAGAAATTACCATTTTCTCTGAAAACTCCCATTTGTTCACCAGCAAATACAAATATCTAATCAAATTCAACATCTCAGTCATTGGACATATGAGGTCATGTTTAGGGAAGACTGTTCAATTTACCGAAGAACTATGTTGACCCAAAGATAAACCTTTTAGGTTTTAGCTCCTGATACTAAAATCATGTGTGTATGTATGTATGTCTGTGTGTGTGTACCTGCATGGGTTTTGACATTCTGTGAATATACTTGAAAAATCATTTATTTTTATAATTTTAACAAAGTTATTCTTGGATCAATTATATTTTTAACCACTTTATGCAAAGTATTTTAATAAGTTCTCTATTCATATGAATATGAATGGCATTCCTTGGGCAGGACTATACTGCTTCATGTTCACTATTTGAAAGCACAAAAGGTATAAGAAACTAAGAAAACAACAATAAAACAAGCATTAAAAATTATAAGTTGATATATTTTTAGTCTTACATTTTCAAATGTCCCTTTCGGTGTTTTTTTATATTCCTATTTCTTTTTTTCAGTGGTTCAATATTTCTTCACTTTTCTAGGATCTACATTTGATTACATGGATGCACTGGCCTATTTATCTCTGGTATTTACTCCTCTATTTACTCACTAATTATAAGTATGTACATTTTGGGGTAAAGTGATTTATTAAAAATGCCCTTCTCACAACTCAGAAGAGCAGTGATAAATTCAGGTATAGGAGTGGAAATTCTTTTGTGACTCAATCTATAGTGAGTTAGTTTTTTTTTACTTATTTGCCTAAGAGATGTAGCTAAAAGAATTCTACTTAGTTATTTAAGCTTAGAGTAGGAAAGGGAAATAGAGTAGCTGAATGTGAAACACTTGAATATTCTTTAAGAAAACCACGAAAAATGGCAGACTAGGAAGTTCCAAGATCTTTTCTTCCATGGAAATAGCAACAACAACAACAAAACAATAACAAAAACAAGAACAAATAACAGAAACTTGTTGACTTAAACTTATAGGATCTCTGGAAAACAGTCAAAGGTCTACAGCAAACAAATGCTCAATTAAGAAAAAGTAACATTCAAAACAGTAGAAAAATGATACATGAAAAAATGAGAATATATACAAAGTGATATTATAAATAGATATTATGAACAGAAATTAGATATTATGAACAGAAATTATGGTGATAAAATACAATAAATAATTTGAAAATTTCAATAAAGGGATTTAACAGTAGATTTTGGTGAACAGAACACAGAATCAGTGAACTGGAACACAGGACAAATAAAATTATCATGCCTGAGGAGAAGAATGAAAGAATGAAGAAAAATGACAGAGCCTAATGGACATTTGGGATATCATCAAGAAGACCAATACATACATTAAGGAAGTCCCAGAAAGAGAAGAGAAAGGGACAGAAATATTATTTGGAGAAATATTGATCCCCCCATCCTAACTTGAGAAAAAATATGAATCAACAAATCCAAGACACTCAGTGCTTTATAAGTAAGATAAGTTCAAAGAGACTCATACCAAGACACATTATATTGAAACTGTTAAAAGACAAAGAAAAAAGGAGAATATTGAAAGCAGAAGAGAGAAATAATTTGTCACATACAAACAATTCTCAATATGATTATTTGTTGATTTATCAGCAGAAACCTTGGAGGCCAGAAGGCAGTAGGATAATATATTAAAGTGCTGAAAGAAAAATAAAGCTGTCAACAGAGAATTCTACATCTGGCAAAACTGTCCTTAAAAACTGAGAGATTAAGACATTCCCAAATAAACAAAAAATAAGAAAATTGATTGCCACTATACCTGCCTTACATGAAGTGCTTAAGGGGGTCCTTCAAGTTTAAATAAAATGGACACTGAACAATAACTGAAAACCATATGGAAATATTAATATCTTGATAAGCTAAAGACATGGTCAAATATAAAAAAAACTAGTAATATTGTACTTTTATTTTGTAACTTTACTTTTGATTTTCTATAGGATAATAAACATAGATATAAAATAATTATAAATCTACGAGGATAAACACACGATGTATAAAGATGCAATTTGTGACATCAATAACATGAAATGATGAAGAAAGAGTTTTATATACATAAAGATTTTATATGTAATTGAAGTTAAGTTGGTGTCAATTCAAATCAGTGTGTTATAACTTTAATTTGTTATATGTTATCCCCATGATAACCACAAAAATTACCTACAGAATATACACACAAAAAAATCAGAAGGAACTCTAAGTGTCTCACTATGAAATTAATAAACACACAAAGGGGGGTAACATAGGAAGTGAGTGGCAAAAATAACTATAAGATGTATAGAAAACAAATACAATGGCAAAGGTAAGTCCTTCTTTATCAGTATTCACTTTAAATGTTAAGTGGATTAAGTGTAAATTCCCCAATCAAAAGACATAGATTTGTAAATGAATAAAAAACAAAAACAAAAAACAGGAACCAATTGTATGTGGTCCACAAGAGAATTATTTGAAATGTAAAGACAGAAATAGATTGAAAGGATGGAAAAAGATATCTCATATAAATAGTAGCCAAAAGAGAATGTTGAGGGTTATACTAATATCAAGCAAAATAGACTGCATATCAAAAACTGTTACAAGGAAGAAAGGAAATATAATATCTTGGATAAAGACAAATAGAGAATAGAAAAGCAATAAAGAAAAAATCAATGCAAAAATCAACAAAATTGACTAAACTTTAGCTAGATTAGCTAAGACAACAAATGAAAATTCAAAACACTGTAATCAGAAATGAAATTGGAAACATTATGATCCATTTAAAAAAAAAAGCAAAATGATCCTAATAGCATATGTATGCTTATGTGCCAACAAATTGAAAAGTCTAGGTAAAATGGACAAAGACCTAGAAATATACAGCCTATTAAGACTGAATCATAAAGAAATGGAAACTCTGAGGAGTATGTTGGTTTGATTTGTATTTTTAGGTTTCCAGGGTGAGGGCATAAAACCCTATCTTTAACTAGTAAATTTGAAATTTAATGTTTACCAAATAGATGCAGCTTCTACTCTCTCTACCTCCACTATCTTCTTCCAGCTCCTTCTCTTCCCTTCTCCTGTTCCTGCTCTCTCTATTCTTTGCTGCCGAATCTCCTGCTAACTGGAACCAGCTTTTCCTCCTCAATAGCCCTTTCTACTGCTAGAAGAACAGAATGCTGACCACTGCCAGCCATGTTGCCTTGTTTTCTCTAATTAGAGTCTCTCCCCAAAGGCCCTACATCTCTAACATTAGAAACAAGCTGTTCCTGGAAGACAATTCCTTGCAAAATCTCAAAGACAAGGGGAGCTGGGACTAAGCAGCAAAGACATATTTTAAGGAATAGAATTCCTCCAAGAGGCTTTCTGTGCACACTCAGGCTTCAGGGAGCTCTCAGTGGACATCTCCTGCCCAGCTCATGGTTCTGGACCTGTCATGTGTGTCTGGTTTCTCGGCTGGTTCTCAGACCAGTTCTCTTATCTGACATACCCATCTTCTTTTCAACTCTGTATTCACACTCTGCCCATATCTTGAACAAAACTTTTGAACTCCTGTACCCCATAGTAATCTGGGTCCTCTCTAATGTAACTAGTGGCACTAGAAAGGAGAGGTGGGTATTTTGGGTTTTGGTAGCAGATTCTGTGCTTGTCTTGGCTTGGCAATTTATTAATTGTGTTACCTTGGGCAAACTGTTTAATTTCCCTAAATCTGGATCTCATCATGAATGGGGGATAATCATATCTTCCTCATAGGGTGATTGTGAAGATCAAATGAGGTAATAGAGGTAACATGCTTGCATAGTGCCTGTCAGATAGTAAGTGCTTAATAAGTAATCTATGAGGTCAGCCTTACCCTCATACCAATGACAGACAAAAATACCACAAGAAAACTACATACCAATATCCCTATGAATATTAATACAAAAACAATCTACATAATAATAGTAAACCAAATTTAGCAACATATTAAAAGGATTATACATTATAACCAAGTGGATTATTCCTATAGGAATATACATATAGGTGCTAAAAATAGGCACATGAAGAGTTTCTTGAGCTAACTATTAATACTATAAGTCCCTATTAGCAAGTTGCTTCTCTAGTCAGTAGATGTACCATTATAAGAAATCAAATTATATCACCTTTAAACAAAGGAATACCCAATGTCTCTGTACATAACAGAAATTAATTCTCCAGAACTTAGAACTATAGAACATGTCTATGGTGACTTCCCAAATCTTAAATTAGCATACAGAATCTTATTAATGACCATTTAATTTTAATATTGAGAATGCAACCCTGGATATATATTCAAAAGTTGTGTTCATTTTTTTAGGTTAAAGGTTTAATATACCAATATCATACTCCATGCTATCTTTCATAAATAAAAATGTCTCATCAGAAATAGCCCTTTTTCTCAATACACACTCTGAATTTTATACCAACAAAGCAACCTTTCATTCTTTTTCTTCCCTCATTATAAACATGTAGTTCAAGCATTCACCAGATAGTAAAGTAAAATTATTATCTTCCATATCAATATTCACAGTCAACTTAAACAATAGAGAATGTTACTGACTTTAGCTTTAGCTTCACAAAAATCAGAGAGAAAATAAACAATATCCATTGGTCTTTTATGTGCCAATATTGTTTGTCTGAGTAAATATGTCATCCATATGATATCTGTTAATTCTTAGTGTATCATGTAGAGACTATCTTTTCCCCCACTGGATGTTCCTGGCTCCCTTATCAAATATTAGTTGACCTTACAAATGCTAACTTCAGTTATTTGGGGGCTCAACTTGTACTGAAAATATATTCTTTTAACCCAGAATACACAGGTATCAGATTAATGATTAATCAAATGCCATATTGCATGTTATATTTTACTTTAGTAGATCTTTATTATCAGATACTTTATTATTTATCCAGAGATAAAATATCTTCAAGACATCTTTCCAATGTGTCTTGAGATGATATATACCTTTCATATAACTTTGTTGATATTTGCTATAATTAATTGCTGTCATAATTTGGATCTCTTATTTTCCCAAAGATCATGTCATCTTTTTAAAGCAATGACTAGACTACTTTTTGAAATTTTATTTTTTGGGATATTTCACTTGAAAACTAACACTATCCTACAAATATTACTCTTACATGAGGAAGTAAGGGGAAAAATTACATTGTCATAATTTATTTGTACTCACTTGGGCTTTTATTATATATTTACTGAGCTTCTACCACAAAAGATCTTAAAGGTGACAAGGGTTAACAAGGCATGGAGAAGACAGGATGTTCTCTTTTGTTTTTTCCAATGTTATGGTGCAGATTCTGTAAATACTACATGGATAGTGCTATGACAGATACATAGATTAGCTGTTTTAAAGCAACTAGGTCACTTTTTTTTTCATTCCACAATAAAAATATTAAGTGGACTATTTGGCAGAATTAATTATGCATTGAATGGCTAATTGAATCCATTTGAATAGTTGCTCTAATAAGTCTGCATGCACAGAATCATAGATAAAAGTGCACATACGACACTAATAGGGAAAGTAGAGTGACAAGAAATGAGAAGACATAAATTCCTTGGCTAATCATTTAATTTCTAAACTTTGTTTCCTTTTCAGTTAAATGAGAGAATATTTCTTTCTTTGTATACTACTCAAGATTTTTATATTCGTGGGGAAAAATATACGTGAAACAAGTTTTTGTACTTATATTTTAAAGCACTTTATAGAAGTGTTGGGTTTCACTTTTAGTTTATTTTTCTTTTACACAGCAAATAGATGCATATTGATTTAAAGTGAAATTTTTCCTTGAAATTATTTATGCAAAGAGCATTATCATCATGGAAATGCGGTATTTCAGTCATGAACTATTCAGTTATTTGTAAAATAAAATGCACAATATTTATAGATTTATTTGATAAATATTTGTTGAGTATTTACTAAGTGCCAGATATTGTTATACATGTAGGGGATACAGGCATGAATAAAAAAAAGACAAATCCCTGTCCTTGTGGTCCTTACATCCTAGTAGAGAAAAACAGACAGTAAACAAAATAAACAAGTAAATTATATAGATACTGTTGGTTAGTGTTATGGAGAAATTAATCAGGTAAGGAAATAATGAGTGCTGAGGTGGGTGTGTTCAATTTTGAATAAGATGGTCAGGAAAGATCTCGCCAAATGCATTTGATATTGGAGCAAATGCCTTAAGAAGATGAAAGAGCAAGGCATGCATATAACTGGAGAAATAAAGTTCTAGGCAGAAGAAACAGAGTATGAAAAGGCCCTTGAATAGAAGAATTTTCCAGAATTAGCACCAAGAGCTGGGCAATTGGAGTAACAGAGCAAGGAGGGAATTGCTAATGATGAGTTTGGAAAGGTAACAAAGCCATACAATTTATGAATTTATAGGTCATTGTATAGCTTTGGCATTTGCTCTGAGTGGCATGGGCTGCCATTGGAAGAGTGTTTATGTTACAAAAGGATCAATCTGGCTACTATGTAGTGTGGTAGAGTGGAGATGAGGGGCCAGGATGAAAAGGGGGAAATTGTTAGATTGATACTGTAACCATCCAGAGTGAGATGATGGTGATTTAGATGAGGGTGGCAGATATAGAGGTCATAAGAATGGTCACAATGAAGATGTTTTTATTATTACTATTACTTTATATTAGTTTCAGGTATACAGTACAATGGTTAGACATTTACATACTTTATGAAGTGATCCTCCTGATTACTCTAGCACCCATCTGGCACTACATACAGTCATTACAATAGTGTTGACTACTTTTCCTATGCTTTACTCTTCATCCCTGTGACTGTTTTGTAACTATTAATTTGTACTTTTTTATCCCTTTCCCTTTTTCATTGCAGTCCCCTAACGTTCCTCATCTCTGGCAATCACTGGTGTGTTCTGTGTATCTCTGAGTCTGTGTCATTTTTTGAGAGTAGAGCCAATGGGAGAATTTACTGATAAACTGGCTTATAAGGTATGAGTGAAAGAGAGAAGTTAAGAGTGTTTCCAAGATTTCTTAACAGACAGGAAAGATAGTAGTAAAAAGATAACTATTATTTTTAGGTGAGGAGACATTAGGAATTTGGTTTCAAACATCTTAATTTTATATGCATATTAGATACACAATAAAGGAGAGCAAGTTGGCAGTTGTATATATGACGGTGGAGTTCAAGAAAATGTTCCTAGCTGGACATATAAATTCAAGATTCATCAGTTTATAGATATTGTTTAAAGTCATGGGGCAGGATGAGACCAACGATTGATTGTGCACAGGGAACACAAAATGTCTAAGTCCTGATCCCTGACACTTTCCAAAGGTAAGAAATTATAGAGATGAAGGTAATGAGAAAAGGAGACTGAGAAGGATCAGGTCATGAGATATAAGAAAATTAAAGAGCTTTTGGGATCTACAAGCTAAATGAAGTTTTGTCAAATGGAATATACAGTCTACACTATATATGTTATTTATATTCTAAGAAGCATGGCATAAATTACCAAAGATTATAAAATCATGATGATGATGATGGTGGTGGTGATGATGATGATGATGATGATGATGGTAATAATAATAATACCAACAACTTACTTTTTTAACACTTTTAATGTAACAGACACCATAATTAGTTCTTTACATGTATAACCTACATGTGTGTGATTCTTATAATAACATCATGATGGGGTATATATTATTATAACTTAAATTTCACGGATAGTTAAAATTAACTCTACAAAAAGCACAAACATTAAGAGAAGCATGTTAGGTGATTTGTACTAATATTTTGATTATTTCATATGCTATAACTAAGCAAATTATTCTTATTTTAAAATCTTCTGAATTGGAGACAGCAGGTAAAATCTTTAACTTTATAGGCTAAATGTCAGAGATAAAGTTCTAATATACAAAGATTCACTGAATTAAAGGCCATGTTAAATTAAAATTGTTTAAGTTTGCTTTTACTCCTAGTTTTTTTGTTTTGAAAGAGTAACAACATAGACAGTTCTGCAAAGTGTCCTTTTACTCCTAGTTTGCTTTTACTCCTAGTTTTTTTTTTGTTTTAAAAGAGTAACAACATAGACAGTTCTGCAAAGTGTCCATATAAATGGCTAATTATGTCAAGATCCATGATTATCTGGGGGAAAAATAGGTATTCTAAACAAATACATTCATTTTAAAGTTCTTATCACTTTTTTTTTTAAATAAAGTTTACTAGGGTAACGTTGGTTAATACAATTACATAATTTTCAGGTGTACATTATACGTTGACATCTGCATAATCTATTGTGTGCTTACCAAGCAAAGTCCAGTTTATTTCAGCTACCATATATTTGATCCCCTTTACACACTTCACCCTTTCAACACCCCATTATACTTGACATTTTTTTTCCCATCTACCTCCACCTCCTTCTCCACTCCTACCCTCTGGTAACCACAAGTCTGTAGTCCATGTCCATGAGTCTCTGATTGTTGGTCCTCTTCATTTGTTACTTTTAGGTTTATATCTCACATAAAAGTGATATCATGTGATATTAAACTTTTTTCTGTTTGGCTTATTTCACTTAGCATGATTATCTAGAGGTCCATCCATGATGTCGCAAATGACAGTATTTCGTCTCTTCTTATGGCTGAGTAATATTCCATTGTACATATGTAGCACCGCTTCTTTAGCCAATCATCTATCATAGGACACTTGGGTTGCTTCCATGTCCTGGCCACTGTGGATAATGTTGCTATGGACATCGGTGTGCAAATATTTTTTTGGATATGAGTTTTCAAGTCTTTGGAGTAAATACCAAGTAGAGAGATTGCTAGAACATATGGTAGATCAATTCTTAGTTTTTTGAGGTACCTTCATACTGTTTACCATAGTGGTTGTACCAATTCACAATCCCACCAGCAGTGTATGAGGATTCCTTTTCATCTGCATCCTCTCCAACATTTGTTATTACTTGTCCTGTTGATTATAGCTATTCTAACAGGTGTAAGATGGTATCTCATTGTGGTTTTGATTTGAATTTCCCTAATAGCTAGTGATGTTGAGCATCTTTTAAAATATTTGTTACCCACTTATATGTCCTCTAGAGAGAAGTATCTCTTTAGTTCTTCTGACAATTTTTTAATTGGATTATTTGTTTTTCATTGTTATTGAGTTGTATGAGTTCTTTGTATATTTTGGATATTAGGCCCTTATCAGAAGCGTTGCTTGCAAATATATGCTCCCAGTCAGATGGTTCTATCTTTACCTTGTAGACGATTTCTTTTGCTGAGCAGAAGCTTTTTAGTTTGATGTAGTCTCATTCATTTATTTTAGCTTTTACTTTCCTTGCTTTTGAGGTCAAATTCATAAAATCCTCTTTGAGTCCAAGGTCCTTGCATTTAGTTCCTATGTTTTCTTCTATGCATTTTATTGTTTCAGGTCTTATATTCAAGTCCTTAATCCATTTTGAGTGAATTTTGGTGTGTGGTGATAGACAACAGTCTACTTTCATTTTTTGCAGGTGGCTTTTCAGTTTTCCAAGCAACAATTATGAAAGTGGCATTCCTTTCTCCACTGTATGTTTTTGGATTTTTTTTTTTTTTGTCGAAAATTATTTGTCCATGTAAATATAAAGTTACTTCTGGATTCCCGATTCTGTTCCACTGGTCCGCATGTATGTTTTTCTGTCAATACCATGCCATTTTGATTACTGTCACTTTGTAGTATAATTCGAAGTCAGGCAAAGTAATGCCTCCAGCTCCATTTTTTTCTCATGATGTCTTTGGCAATTCAGGGTCTTTTGTGCTTCTATACAAATCTAATGATTTTGTTCTATTTCTTTAAAGAAAAGCTAATAGAATTTTGATTGAGATTGTATTAAATCTGTATAATGCTGTAGATAATATGGTCATTTTAACTATGTTGATTCTTCCAATCCAAGAACACAAAATATCTTTCCAAATTTTTGTATCCTCTTTTTATTTCTTTTAATAGGGTTTTGTAGTTTTCATTATATAGGTTCTTCATGTGTTGTGTTAAATTTATTCCTAGTTTTTTTTTTCTTTTCTTTCTTTTTTTTTTTTTTTTTGCAATTGCAAAAGGAATTATTTTTTCTACTTCTTTCTCTGACGCTTCATTATTAGAGTGTAGGAATGCTATGGATTTTTGAATGTGGATTTGTATCTACAAACTTTATTGTATTTGCTTATTAGTTCTAGTAGTGTTCTTTAGGAGTATTTAGGGTTTTCTATATAGAGAATCATGTCATCCACAAATAGTGACAATATGACTTCTTCATTTCCTATTTGGAAGCCTTTTATATCTTTCTCTTGTCTGATTGCACTTGCTAGGACCTCCAAGTTTATATTGAGTAACAGTGGCGATAGTGGATAGCCTTGCCTTGTTCCTGATCTTAGAGGGAAGATTTTTAGTTTTTCACAATTTGATATAATGTTGTCTGAGGGTCTGTCATATATGGCCTTTATTATATTAAGGCACTTTCTTTCTCTACCTATTTGTTAAGTGTTTTGGTCATAAATGGATGCTGTATCTAGTCAAAGGCTTTTTCTGCATCTATTGATATGATCATATGATTCTTATTTTTTAATTTATGTGGTGTATCACATTAATTGGTTTGTATATGTCGAACCATCCCTGTGTCGCTGGGATGAAGCCCACTCGATAGTGGTATATAATCTTTTTAATATGTTGCTGTATTCAGTTCTCTAGTATCTTATTTAGGATTTTTACTTCTGCGTTTTTGAAAGAAATTGGTCTGTAGTTTTCTTTTTTTTTTTTTTTTGTGATCCTTATCAGGTTTTGGTATCAGGATAATATTGGCCTCATAAAATTAGTCGGGAAATATTGCCTCCTCTAATTTTTTAGAAGTGTTTGGAGACAATAAGTGTTAAATCCTCTTTGGTAGGTTTTTTGATGACTGTTTCAATATTCATACTGATGATCTGTCTATTTAGATTTTCTAGTTTTTCTTGATTCAGTCTATGAAGGTTGTATTTTTCTAAGTAGTGGTCCATTTCTTCTAGGTTATTAAATTTGGTGTTATATGCTTTTTCATAATATTCTTTTATGATCCTTTGTACTTCTATGATGTCATTCATAATTTCTTCTCTTTCATATTCAATTTTGTTTATTTGTATTCTTTCTCTTCTTTCTTTACTGAGTCTAGTCAGAGCTTGGTTAATTTTATTAAGCTTCTCAAAGAACCAGCTCTTTGTTGTATTTATTTTTTCTATGTTTGTTTGTTTGTTTTTTTTTTTGGTTTGGTTTTCAATTTCATTTATTCTGCTCTAATTTTGATTATTTCTTTCCTTCTGCTGACTTTAGGTTTCATTTGCTCTTCCTTTTCTTCTTTTTTAAGATGAAGCATTACATTGTTTATTTGGGCTTGTTCTTGTTCTTGGAGATAGGCCTGTAATGATATGAACTTTCCCTTTTGACTGCTTTTGCATTATTCCAAAAGTTTTGATGTATTATACTATAATTATCTTTTTTTAATGTATTTATATATCTCTTAATCTCTCTTTTTATTTCTTCTCTAACCCAGTTATTCTTTAGTAGTATGTTGTTTAATCTCCATGTATTTGTGGTTCTTCTTCATTTCTTTTTACAGTTGATCTCTAGTTTCAAAGCACTATGATCAGACAATATGGTTGGTATGATTTCAACCCTCTTATATTTGGTGAGGCTATCTCTGTGCCCCAGTTTGTGGTAGATTCTTTCCAATGTTCCATGTGCACTAGAGAAGAATGTATAAGCAGTTATTTTACGATGGAAGGCTCTGTAAATGTCAATTATGTCCTGTTGGTCTAATGTGTCATGTAAGGATGTTATTTCCTTATTGATTTTCTTTTTGAATGATCTGTCCATATATGACAGTGGGGTATTTATGTTTCCTACTATGATACTGTTTTGGTCTGTTTCTCCGTTTAGTTCTGTTAGTAATTGCTTTACTTATTTCGGAGCTCCCTGATTTGGAGCATAAATATTAATGTGTTATGTCTTCTTGGTGCATAATTCTCTTTATCATTATAAAATGTCCCTCAGTATCTCTTTTTACCTTTTTTATTTTGAAGTCTATTTTATCCGATATTAGCACTGCTACTCCTGCTTTTCTCTGAATGCCATTTGCTTGAAATACGATTTTCCATCCTTTCACTTCGAGTCTATTTTCGTCTTTAGAGCTAGGATGTGTCTCCTGTAGGCAGCATATGGTTGGGTTTTGTTTTTTGATCCATTCTGCAACTCCGTGCCTTTTTATTGGTGAGTTCAGCCCATTCACATTTAGAGTGATTCTTGAAATATGAGGTCTTCTTATAGCCATTGTATCTTTTGCTTTCTGGTAGCTCGTTGTTTCCATTACCTCCTTGTCCTTGTGTTTCTGTTTTCTTTATTTTGGTTGGCTTTCGTGGGTTTTGCCTCTGGTTTTTCTTGTGTTATGTTATATACTTCAGTTCTGAATCTTTGGTGTGTGATTACCATTATGAATACATAAAGAACAGTTATAT
>NW_011889116.1:3029309-3104889 GCF_000151845.1 Pteropus vampyrus
TATTATTATTTTTTGTCATTTTGTTTCGGGTGAGATGATCCCTTCCAGTATTTTCCGTAGTGCAGGCCTTGTATTGGAGAATTCCCTCAATTTTTGTATGTTTGAAAGGGTCTTAATTTCTCCTTCATATCTAAAGGAGAGCTTAGCTGGATATATTATTCTTCGCTGGTAGTTCCTTTCACTTAATAGTTTGAATATTTGATTCCATTCCTTTCTGGTTTATAAGTTTTGTGCTGAAAAGTCCAAGGATAATCTAATGGGTTTTCCTTTATAAGCTACCATTTTCTTCTCCCTGGCTGCCTTGACAATTTTGCCTTGTCATTGATTTTTAGTCATTTTAATACAAGGTGTCTTGATGAAGGCCTTTTTGAATTGAGACAATCGGGTATTCTGTGGAATTCTTGCATTCCAATTTCCAACTCCTTCCTTAGATTTGGGAAATTTTTGTCAACTATGTGTCTGAAAATGCTTTCTCTCCCCTGCTTGTTTTCTTCTCCTTCGAGAATGCCCATTTTTCTTTTGTTTCCTCTCCTGTTGGTATTAGCTAGTTCTTGTATTTCTCTTTCATTATTTTTCATTCTCCAGTTTCTCTCTTCTTCCTTCTGATTTATTTCTAGATTTCTGTTTTCGATTTCACTGATCCTTTCCTCCATTTGGTCGACTTTATTTCCCAAGCTTGCTATTTCATTTTTCAACTCTTGCAGTGTATTTTTCATCTGCAGAAGTTCTATTGATTCTTTTTGATGGGTCAATCTCCTTGCTCTGCTCATCTAGTTGTTTTTTCAATTCCTGAAATTGTTGATATGACTCTTTTCAGAATTCACTGAGATTTTTCAGAAGTACCACCCTGAATTCTCTTTCATTTAAGTTGCACATTTCTAAGTCTGTAAGCTCATTTTCTGGAGATTTTACTCTTTCTTTCCGAGATGCCTTGTCGCCTTGGTTGTTCATGGTGTTTAATGGACTATTTCTCCACCTGGGCATTAATGGAAATATAGTCTGCTTTTTTTCCAGAAAGAATTTTTATATAAAGGTCTCTCTTTAGCCTGTTGCATAGAAGGCACTTTTGTTTTTATTTCCAGTAGGTGGTGTGTAACTTTCTCGGATCCCTGCTTTATATAAAGCCTTAATAATGCCTTTATTTTCTTGTAGATATTTAATCATGCTCACTACCCTCACTTTCAGTCCCTATCATTGTTAGCAACAGTTTTGGTAGTGTTTGCTCAGATTCTCCTGGGGCTCCGTGGTTATCATGGAGGGTATGCATGGAGGGGCCTTCTGGGTTAGAGGTTGAGGTTGCAGCTCAGCCTCAATTTTGCAATCTCTGCCATTAAAAATCAACTATTCTTTCTCTGCCTTCAGCTTCTCTGCTTTCTGAGCCGATGACTGGACCCTGCCACCAGCTGCACTGAACTCAGAAGTCTCCCAGGCAGGGCTGATATGGGAAGTCACCACACTTTTTCCCCTCCCCCTCCCCCTATTTCTCTCAGTCCACTGCTTGACACCCAGGGTTCTGACATGTGGTAGCTCTTATGATCAGATCCTACGCTCAGGCATGCTGGTGTGCAGTTGGGGTGTTTTTTGTTGAGTTTTAGATGTTCAGCTTATTTTTGTTTCAAGATTTAAGAATGAGGACATCTCTCACTCCACCATGTTTCCTCTCCAAAATCTCTTATCTCTTTTTTTAAATACTATCTTGGATCAACACACTCAAGTGTTCTACCTTATACAATTGCTAGGATTTAGATAGTTTGCAATTTGAAATATCTTTCTGAGATGTTACTTTCAGTGTACTAAATGCTGACACCATCAATAGCAAATCACAGATGGTGTTTGATCTAGCCAACCTAGCTGTTATTTTTCTGGCTCATGTTAGAAACTGTATGGTCTCCAACCTCTCTCTTGCCCTTACAGCCTAACCTTGTTCCACGGAATTTTGGAGACATGCTAGGTTATAATTTGTCCTTCTGGATGACCTTGGATGACTGGGAAAATGAAAATCTCATTAATACAACTATGGGATTAATAAGGAGGAGAGGACTTATTTGAGTAAAGAAAAGGCATTTTCTTTTAGATCCAGCAAATGACATTAAAATAGTCAAGGAACAATATCCAGTAAACAGATGAAACTACAAAACTAATGCTTGTACAGAAGATCAAAACTAGAAGCCAAAAGCACAGATATAATAATTAAGACCACAGGCATAATAAGGATGCTGAAAGAGAGTGGAATATACTTACAGTAATAGTTGGTGCAGTTTTGACTCATCGTATTTTCAAGCAGATATAAGTTGTCTGATAAATTATTTGGGAATAGTAAAAGCTAATCTTTAAACAATAGAATTAAATCCTCTGAGGAGACTTGATATGGAAATTGAGTTGTTTTGCTCTAGAGAAGAGGTAATATTTCATTTCGATTACATTTAATAGTTATGAAAAGATGTTGCTCAATTTTAATATGATTTATTGTTGGAAGATACCTGAAAAGATATGTATGGGCTAAAACTGAAATTATTTTGACAGAAGAAAAAGCTTCAAATATCACTATGCTAAAACATGGGAAATAATGAACAACAGAATCCATGAAATCTGTTTCTTAGCGGGTGTCAGAAGGAAAACAGACAATGACTTATTCTGAGTGGTTGAAATCAGGTCTCCATAACCAATTATAGTCCTTTTTATCTTTAATATCTCAGCATTCTTTCTCTTTTCCTCCTCTCTCTAATTACCCTCTCACTATTTTTGACAATAAAGGTATTTATATGCACAAAAATAGTTATGATCTCACACAAGTTTTTATCTAGTATGTGTGTGTGTGTGTGTGTGTGTGTATATCTCATACTTCTATAGGATTCTGATGTAGAATTCAAAATCTGCTTTATCAAGACATAAAAATCAAAAGATTTATTGACAAGAAAATTATGACTCTTTTATCTACTAGCTATGCAAATGTTCAGTTAAGTTTTTAAAAATTAATATGTTTGAATGTAAAAAAAAATCACTTTTTGAGGGGATGGCTTATCAAAGTCTGATGCTTTGCCTTATAAATTCAAATATGTTTCCCAAGTGTTTTGACTTGAATATTCAATTTAGGTTAGCTGGTTGATTATCACACATGAAATAAGCACCAACAGAATAGAAATGTGTGTTGGAAACTTAGTAAGGTTAGAAGGATTGGGTAAGCCGTTTCCATATGGAGTCGCTATATTTTAACAAAAAGCATAATAAAGATTTAGACATTGGCCTAATTCCATTTGGCCAGCTTATAACCTTTAAGTCACCATTAAGTTACCTATAAGGCAATACCAGTCCTGCTTTGCTTTGCACAGATTTAGTGGCAGATAATGTTGCGCTATTATATTTTTATTTTCAAATATGTAACAGGAAATTTGCTTGTGCGTTTTGCAATGTTTTAATAAAGATTTAACACTAATTTGCTGCTTTTCCTCTACAATGAGGAAGACAAGACCACATTCTTGGCTACTTTGTTTTTTACATCACCAATTCCCAGCAATGAACATGAATTAGTAAACTTTTCTTGAATTTACTAAAATATGTTCTTACCTCAAAGAGATAATTAACTTCAAACATAAAATACACTTCTTTAAAAATGTTTTAAACTGTCTTTGGGAAATGTACTGGGGATGCATGTGAAATCTTTCAAAGATCTATTTGTTTCTTTGTTTTTAATGAACTAATATCTATTCAGTTTAAATGAAAAAGTTGACTTTCTCCTTGAAATGAGATTAGCCATATAGATATTCTAAGCTGAATCTTATAATGTATTAAGGATACTGTTTTTCCTCAGAGAAAAGATCTTTTCTCTGAATACTCAACTGAGAACCATTAGAACAGGCCTTTTGTGATTATAGCCATAAACAAAATGAATCCCAGAATGTTTAACAATGTATAAATGAAGGATAAACTGAGCTTATAAAGTATTCGATTGTACCATCAGAGTACCTTAAAGCAAATTAAACTCAATTGAAAATGTCTTTTACTAAATGTAAACCTGCCTACAACCTGCAAGGGAAGTATTGAAATTTATGGGAGGTGATATTTTATGGGGAAGGTGCATTCGGAAATACATTTGGGCTAAAAAGTACAGGGCTAGTCCTATTGAATTTATATATTTCAGTTAAATCAATGACATCGAATTTAGTTGAAAAGGCTTGCAAGATTATTCCCTACAAACGCCAAGGCCAAATTCAATGTAAATGACATAATTTAATACCTGCCAATGACATAGAAAGTCTAAAAATGCAGGTATTGACAGTCCTATTTGATTGAAGCAGAATTTTTTAGTGATTCCCAAATGTGCTGTAAAAAATAATTTGTGCTAAAATGATAGTGATAACCTTTATGTTCTGGTCCATGTATCCAGTGGAGCATAGTCAAATAAATTCATGTTTGGCAATTTCAGCTGTTCTCTTTGTCAACATGGATTGACTCAATAGCTAGCTATGAATATCTTAAAATTTTCCTCAACTTACATGCATATAAAGTCCATGTCATTGTGTACAAGATATTTGGGTAATAAGAAAATAATTTTACTGAATTATTTCTGTCTTAGCATATAGTAGAAACTCTATGTATAAAAAATTATATTGGTGCTAATATTTATTAAAGATTTGGAAAGAAAAATTAATAGAACTTCTAGCTCTAAAAATACTAGAGTGTGCAAGATTTGAAGAAGGAAGAACAGAGGAAAATAGCTTCAAACTGTAAATAAAGTTCAACACCAAACTTAGTTGGAAATTTGGTGTGGCAGGAGTTCTTAATGTGATATGCTGGGAACTCTAGGGAGACCATGATGATAAATGTATTTTTCTCAAAATTTTTGCCATGTAGTGTATGTACATTCATATATATTTATATTTATATATTTCAGGTATTTTTAAATAAAACAATGAGATAATACTAGATACATTTTTATATAAACTGAATTTTTTGCATATGTTTCAGACATCTTTCTATGTTAACATAAATAAATAGCCATCATAGTTTTGAATGATCCTATACATTCAATTAAATAGATGTACCATAATTTATTTAATTAACTCCCCAATGATGAGCATATAGGCCATTTCTGTTTTTTTCACAATTATAATTGACATTACAATAAATAGCTATATCTATACCTATATTTGTAATTCCAATAGGAAACTTTCTTAGATGTGGATTGTATTAGAAGATATGCCCATTTAAAAAAAGTTGATAATTATTGCTGAATTAACCTCCAGAAATATTGTACCAATATAAAGTCTCATTGCTAGTCTATCATGTATTTTATTTCTCCACATCCTCCTCTTCCTTAATTATTATCATTATTTTTATTTTTTCAATATGATATGTAAAATAAATATTTTAATTTGGAGTCCATTGATTACTAGTGAGTTGGGACTCAGTAGTGAATATGAACTCTGGAAATTCAGGCTATTCTCAATCTAGCCCTTCTCCATGTTCCTTTTCAAACTATCTTTAACATTTTGTTGTTGCTTTTCTGGAAAAAAACAAAAAAGATCAATGGCTTAGGACTTTTGGATTCTTTACTATAGATTACTCTCCCTTTGATTGTGTTTATCCTGCTTATAGAAAGTCACAGTCTCTGTCTTTAAGTACCAGTTATGCCACATGTTCAGTGATAAGCCAGATTTGGCCTCAACATATTTATTTCTAGGAAAATCTGAATATAGTATTGATCTCTATGTATGTTAAGTTGACAGGAAGACTAGTACATAGTTACAATTTGTCCCCCCTCAATTAATTTTATTGGAAAGAAATATTTACTGCCAGAGTCTAGATAAGACAGAAAATGATTGTAATTCTCCTGCAAAGATGAAATTCCTAGGATGTTAGACTTCAGGGGTTGTTCCCCCCTAACCCCCAGGGGACATTTGGCATATTTTGAAGGCACTTTTGGTTGTTAGTAATAGAGAGAGTCCTACTGATATCTAGTGGGCAGAGGCCAGGCATACAGTTAAATATCCTTTAATGGACAGTAGAGCCCCCCACAACATAAAGTTATCTGCCAAAAAATTTCAGTAGTGTTGCAGATGAGAAACCCTGCTTTAGTCCACATCTATCCACACTTTAAATGAATGCTCATTTATGTAGAGGCATGAAATTGCGCCTTCATCCTTTCCAAATGATAGTAGCAAGTCAGTATTTCCATGACCATACCTGAAATAGTCTTCAGTAAAAGTTCCAGGCTTTTCTGTCAAATATACTAAACACTGGGTATATGTGGCTATTAAATACTTGAATATGGTTGATTTAAACTGATATGTTCTATAAGTGCGAAATACCAGATTTCAAAACTTACTACTAAAAAATGTAAAATATATCACTAATAATTTTAAATACTTATTGCATGTTAAAATTATAATATTTGGATATAATGATTTAAATGAAATATATTATTAAATTATTTTTATCTGTTTATTTTCATTTTTTAAGTGTACCTACTCGAAAATGTAAAATTACATATATGGCTTACCATAAGTTTCTATTGAACAATGCTGATCTCTATGACTACTCATCTTTATCACTTTCCATATAGTTTCCTAAGAGATCCAGATCCTCATGCCAATCAATTAGCACACTTAGGATTTATGGGTAACCCTGTTCTGTTCAACTCTCTATAACTGCGGTTTTAAAAACTCAGCCAACTGATTACCTGAAGAATATGACACTGATTTACACAACTTTTCTTTTCTATCCAGAATAGTCCACATCTTATCCTTGTCATCAGAACAGACTAACAGTATCTTAATAATGAACTACTCTTTCAAGAATATTCCTCTCACAAACACCATTAAAAAAATTGCCTATAAGAATTTTTCTCTGAAGAAAGCTGTTGTTCTACCTTGGCGGGAGAAGCATAAAACTCTGGGTGTTGGTGACAGTGACAGAACGCCATGATTTAAGAGACATGAAGAAATATGAAGATTAATGAAGAAAAGAGCAAAAAAGTAAAGTCTTTCTAAAGAAGAGAATTCAAGGTACAATCTTTTTAATATTCTTTGAGAAAAGAAATGCTCAACTTGGTGAAATGGAAGCAGCACTGGACTGAGAATTAGATGCCTGAATTCTAGTGGCATCATGTACTATGTGACCTTGGGTGAACCACTTAACTTCTCTGAGCATCAGTTAACATACCTATAAAATGAGAAAAAAATATTCAAAGACTTTAGTGCAGGTCATATGAGAAAGTATACATAAAATACTTTTGAAATGTAAAATTATACACCTATAAACATATAAGGGCTTTATTAGACTCTCTCTTCTAAATACACTGACTATGCAGAGTATATTTGAAAATATGTATGCCAAAGGTAATAAAATATGAGTAGTTCCAAAAATTTACAATGACTGACAGAATCACTCCAATTGACTGAAAAGCAGTTATCTATTTTCAGTGAAATAATGGTTATAAACTGGTTGTCTTCAAAATATCTAGTTGTTTGCTTTCAATGGCATTTTGAAATGATAGAAAAACACCATTTATGCCTAAGTAGTTGGCCTCCAACTAGGATCACCTCTTACCATGTTATAATAGTAGCTTTGTATTTGGAACAATTACACTCCATGGTTCTGGCTAAAGGAGTCATGCTTTTACACGCAACATATTTCAAGGCCACAAGGAGTCCTTATTGAACAACTGAGCATATTTATTTGTTAAAGTATAATAATTAAATAGAAAATAAACTATAGCAGAATTTAAAGTCATATACAGATTTGTGCATTTTGGTAAAAGTTCAAGAAGTGTTAAAGATATATCGCTATTTAATATTTTCTCAAGATCAAAAATAGTTCGATTTCAGTATTTATACTTAAACTTCTCTGACCATATAAAAATCACTCATGACAACTTGATATTCAGTCATCAGAGGGGTCTTTCACTTTTTTTTTTTGTTTGTGAAGACTTACCTCTTTCAAAATAAGATGTCTTATTTTATCCGCTTGGTTATCTACTTACATAAATTGAAAGGACATACCCTTATCTGTGAGCCTTTTGGTGTTATCTTTTTGACTCACTTAAGATTGCCTACAGTTTTCCTTGAATGCAAAAATGGCCTTTACTAAGTAGAAGGCACGAGTGAAAAATAAATGATTGTTCAATGAATAAATGAGTGAAGGGATGAAACTCTAACTACTCTGTCATCATTTCTTTCTTTTTGCCTTGCTTCTAAAAATTTTTCACTGGTTTTGAGTTCCTTTTCTTGGGGCTCTACTTTTCCCATTCTTGTATCTTGGTTGCATAAATAGATTGGTGATTATGGTCACCTGGCATATCTGCTTATCAAAAGCAGGGATTCTTGAGGACAACTTCTGCTCTGAGAGCATACTTTTCTTTCTTTATCAGTATTCTCCGGATAGGTGTTTACTGATTACATTGTGTCAGATTGTTAATGTCTATCACACAGAAAGCAAAACTATTTGATACCCTGAGACTCACTGCTTAATGTTAATTGCAGCTACAAATTCATGCTGTACCAGGACACCATTTATTTATTTATTTTTTAAATACATGATTTTTAAACACAATTATTTATCAGTGGTTGGTATCTTAGTCTGTTTGGACTACCACAAAAATATTATAGACTAAGCAGTTTAAACAACATAAATTTATTTTCTCACAGTTCTGAAGGCTGGAAGTCATAGGTCAAAGCACCAGCTGGTTGCTTTCTGTTGAGGGCTCTCTTTCTGCATTGTAGACTGACTGATGTTTTCTCACTATGTCTTAGCATAGATAAAAGACAGATAGCTCTGGTCTCTTTCTCTTTTCATAAGGACACTCATTCCATCATGAAGTATCTACTCTCATGCCTACCTCATCTAAACCTTATTTCTTTTCGAAGGCCCTCTGTCTAAATACCATCACCATGGGCATTAAGGTTTCAACCTATGAGTTTAGGGGAAGGGAGACATAATTCAGTCCATAGCAGTTGGTAAAAACTAAAGATTTACCTGATATTTTGAAATTATAGCCACAAAATTATAGAATCGTTGAAATTATAGAATTGCCACAAAATATACTGTAAACTTGTCATTATCTTAGAAGACAGTTACTTCAAACTCCCTTTTGCTTACAGTATAGCGTTCTAATTTCTTATCCCCGATACATGTATCCCCAATCTGGTCTCCCATTAGTCTTTTTTATAAATGCTGCCATCAATATAGAGGCTTTTCCCGACTGACCTCTAAATATACTTCATACTCTTTTTCATAAACCTAGTTCCATGCATTTGTCATTCAACTTCATTGCTTAAAATGGTCTTCCTAATCCTTTTCAAGTGATAATCATTATCTAGAATTTTGATATTAAATAATTGCACTGAGCAAATGCTAAACACAAGGAAGATATTTATTATTATTATTATTATTATTATTATTATTATTTTAGATATATCTTCTTTTCTAATATTTTTATTTTTCAATTATAGTTGGCATACAATTGTGTATTTGTTTCAGGAGTATGACATGGTGATTATACATCTATATAACTCACAAAATGGTCACCCCAATAAATCTAGTCTCCTCTGATAAAGTACATAGTTACTACAATATTATTGACTAAATTCTTTATGCTATGCTTTATATCTTTATGACTATTTTGTAACTATAAATTTGCACTTCTTAATCCCTTCCCTTTTTTTCACTGATACCCTCAAACCACCTAGCAGCTGGTAACCCTCACGATGTTCTCTGAATCTATGAGTTTTTTTCTTTGTTATTTGTTTGTTTGTTTGTTTATTTTGTTCTTTAGATTCTGCATGTATGTGAAATCATGTGGCAATTGACTTTCTCTAACTGACTTATTCCACTCGGCATGATACTCTTGAGATCCATCATGAAATATCTTTTTCAATCCCTTTACTTTCCATCTGTCATGTCTTTTTATCTGAAATGAGTCTCTTGTAGGCAGTCTATGTAAGGGTCTTGTTTTCTTATCCATTCAGCCACCTTATCTTTTGATTGAACATTTAATTCTTTTTTATTTGAAGTACTTGTTGATAGATATGTAGTAATTGCCATTTTTTATTCATATTTTTCGATACATTTATTTTTCTTCTTAAAGAAGTTCCTCCAAAATTTCCTTTAATACTGTCTTAGTGGTGATGAACTCTTTTAGCTTCTTCTTGTCTGGGAAGCTCTTTATCTGTCCTTTGATTCTAAATGATAGCTTTGCTTGGTAGAGTAATCTTGTTTGTAGGTCTTTGCTTTTCATCACTTTAAAGATGACCTGTCAATCCCTTCTGGCCTGCAAAGTTTCTGTTGAGAAATCAGCTGACTGTCTTATGGGAGCTCTCAAGGTAACTAATTGCTTTTCTCTTGCTGCTTTTAAGATTCTCTCTTTGTATTTAACCTTTGGCATTTTAATTATGATGTGTCTTGGTGTGGACCTCTTTGGGTTCATTTTGTTTGCAACTCTCTGAACTTCCTGGGCTTGTATGTCTATTTCATTCACCAGGTCAGGGAAGCTGTTCATCATTATTTCTTCAAATAGGTTTTCAATTCCTTGCTCTCTCTCTTCTCCTACTGCTATACCAATAATGCAATTATTGTTACGCTTGATGTTGTCCCAGAGGCTCCTTAAACTATCTTCATTTTTTTTAGATTTTTTTCTTGTTGCTATTCTGATTAGGTGTCTTCCACTACCCCATCCTCTAAATTGCTGATTCTATCATCTACTTTAGCCACTCTGTTGATTCCCTCTAATGTACTCTTCCTCTCAGATATTATATCCTTCACTTCTAACTGGTTCCCTTTTTATGTTTTCTATTTCCATTTTTATGTTTTCTATCTCTGTTAAAGTTCTCACTGAGTTCATCTACTCTTTCCTTAAGTTCATTGCGTATCCTTATAACTAGTGTTTTGAACTCTGAATCTGGTAGATTGATTATCTCCATTTTGTTTAGTATTTTTTTCTGGAGTTTTGTTGTCTTCTTTCATGTGTGACATGTTTCTTTGTCTTCCCATTTTGGCTGCCTACTTATTTTTGTTTTATGTATTAGGTAAGGTGCTATGTCTCCCAGTCTTAGTAGAATGGCCTAGGTGTTTTGTGGAGCCCAGTGGCACAGTCTTCCCTGATCACTTGAGTGAGGTGCTCAAGGTGCCCTCCTGTTATAGTTAAGCCTTGGTTGATGTTTGTATGGTTGTGATGAGTGACTGGTAAGAGGCTGACCCTACAAAACAAAATTTACTTAAGCAGGTCTCTAGTGCCTGGCCAGTCTGCTCTTTGGGTGTGTTTTCCTCAGATGCAGGCCTGGGTGGTACTCTGGATTTAGTTGAAGCAGGCAACTGTGTGTGCAGACCCAAGAGCCTCCTGGGAGGGATCCAGCTGCAGACCAAGTTTAGCTATAGCCTGTGCACTTCCAGGACCACCTGGTAAGAGTCATCAAGGAATCTGCAGATGGCTGCCACACATACTAAACTTCTAGGTGCCTCGAGAGGCCAAGTCAGGAACCGAGGCCAGCTGCCACTAATGCAGGTCTTGGGACCTTTTAGCAAGAGGTACAGGGCACACTGAAGACAGATGCTACTTCTTTGGGTTTTGTGAACTTTTGAGAGATTTTAGGGAAGTCTTCAACAAGAGCAAAGACAGGCCATTTATATCGAATAAACCACAGAGGCAATTTGGGTGGACCTGCAACTTGGGAGAGGTAGAGTGTCAGGGAATCCCTTGAGTGGAGTGACCAGTGTTAGCCAGGTTAATGGAGACATAGGGACATTTGTGTGTTGGGAGTGGGGAATGGCTCAACAAAGGAACAATGGATAGTGCCAGCTCTTTTGTCTCAGAGAGAGCCAACCCTCCAGTCCTTGCTCTAAAACATTACAACTCAGTGTCTCCTCGTATATTCCTGGAACCCCTCAAAAAGTTAACCCAGTGCTAGAGCTCAGAGCTAGTGAGTCCATCAGCATGTAAATCCTGGTGTGGGTCCTTTAAGACGAATGCTTGAAAATCCCACTGCCCTCTATCTCACTCAGCCACAATTTCTACTGGTTTTCACAGACAAATGTTGTGGAGACTTCTTTTCCCAGCACTGGAACCCTAGGCTGTGGAGCCCAGTGTGGGGCTGGGATCCTTCACTTCTCAGGTGGGGGAGGAGATTCTCTCTTTCTCCTGATTCTTGATTGCTGCATGCGGTTGTGAGATTGGGCCATATCACATCTCCACCCCTCCTACCAGTTTCAAGGTGACCTCTTATGTTTCTCTCTAGTTATAGGGCTTCTCTTCAGCCAGACCTCAGGTGACTTTCAGTGATGGTTGCTCTGTAGTGTTGTTATAATTTTGGTGTGGTCGCGAGAGAAGGTGTGAACAGCATGTACCTTCTACACCATCTTGACTGGTCTCCAGGGATGATTTTAATTAAGTACTTAACATGGATTATCTCCTTTAATTGTTTTAACAATCCAATAAGGCAGATACTATTATGATTTGTGTTTCACAGATGAGAAACCTGATACTATAAAGATTAAATAACTTGTTCATAGTCCCACCACTACACACTACATAATAGCAGAGCTTAAATTAAAACACAGTTTTATTCTCTTATAAAAGGTCAATTTGAGTTTTCAGTGTACAGTATAGACATTTATGTAATTTACAAAGTGATCCCTTCAATTAGTCTAGTACCCACCTGGCACTATACATATTTATTGCAATATTATTACTATATTCTGTATGCTGTATTTTACATCCTTGTGACTATAATATTTAATGTCAACTATAATTAAAATAAATAAATAAATATTTTTAAAAAATAAATAAACTTTTAAAAGCCAGATTTTAACCATGTTTTATGTTTTCTGGAGTCAGCATTCTCAGAACAATTTTGTTTCTATAATGTGATTAATTAAAGATATGAATGGTTCCAAAAAACACCTTTCACTGATGATGATTCAGTAACCTTACTATTTTTTATTTTATGAAACATATTGGGGTGACATTGGTTAATACAATTATATAGGTTTCAATTATACAATTCAATAATACATCATATGTATATCGCATTGTGTGTTCGTCACTCAAAGTTAAATCTCCTTGCATCACCAAATATTTAACCCCCTTTACCGTTATCTACCTCTCCCTCCCCTCTTTCTCTTTGGTAGCCACTAAACTTTTTTTCTGTGTCTACGAGTTTTTGTTTGTTTTTCTTGTTCATTTGTTGCTTTCAGCTTTATATCCCACATGTAAGTGAAATCACATGGTTCTCAACTGTTTCTGTCTGACTTATTTTGCTTAGCATGATAATCTCAAGATACATCCATGTTGTTGCAAATGGTAGTATTCCCTCTTTTCTTATGGTTGAATAGTATTCCATTGTATATAGGTAGCACACCTTTATCTAACCATCTATCAAAGGGCACTTCAATTGTTTTCATGTCCTGACCACCATGAATACTGCTGCAATGAACATCAGGGTGCATACATCTTTATGTAAAACATTTTCATATTTTGGGGGTAGATACCCAGAAGAAGGATTGCTGGGTCATATGGTAATTCTATTCTTAAACTCATGGACCGTGGATTTAGAGAGGCTTTTATGAATTTGAACTTCAAGGCAATAAAAGTAAAAGCAAAAATAAATGAATGAGACTATATCAAACTAAAAAACTTCTGAACAGCTAAAAAAACCATCAACAAAACAAAGAGGCAATCAATTGAATGGGAGAAGGTATTTAGAAACAATACCTCTGATAAGGGGCTAATATCTAAAATATATAAAGAACTCATACAGCTCAACAACAACAACAAAATAATCCAATTAAAAAATGGGCAGAAGAATTAAACAGACAATTCTTCCAAGAAGACATATGAATGGCCAACAAACATTTGAAAAGATGCTCAATTTCACTAGCTATTAGGGAAATGAAAATCAAAACCACAGTGAGATACCACTTCACACTTTTTAGAATGACTATCATCAACAAGAGAAGTAATAACAAGTATTGGAGAGATTGTCTAGAAAAAGGAACACTCATACATTGCTAGTGGGACTGCAAATTAGTACAGCCACTATCAAAAACAGTATGGAATTTCCTCAGAAAAAAATATTTTTAATAGTTAGAAAACATTAGCTATTAACTTCTTGGAGAAGGCATTTATAAAGATAAACATACACCACAAACAAAATTTATCCAACAAGCATTTCATGACCAAATAGGCTTCTTTTTCAATAGAATATCAATGGGAGTTGATGGAAATAGTTTCTCAGAATTTCTTCAACAAAGCTTTCTTGTAGTAAACAGCTGATTTATAAAAATATTTTAAAATTACATTTTCCATGATCAATATGATATCATTTATGTTAAACAATGCCAAGTGGATGAAAGTGAAAAGTTTGCATTAGTGCTGACTACTTAGGAGTCACATATTTTTTCACTCCCAATCAAAATACTGAATGTACAAATTGTAATTGAGAAATGGTCATGGGGATGAGGAGCACGGCATAGGGAATGTAGTCAACAGTAATGTAATGGCTTGTGTAGAGCCAGATGGGTGATAGAGTTTGGGGTATCATTCAGAAACTATATAAATGTCTAAGCAATGTACTGTATACCTGAAACCAATAATAAAATAAAATGCTTTAAAAATAATGAATGTATAACATGGATCCAAGTGCAGAGTAGATACCATGTGCAGAGGCCTTTTTCAAGCATGGCGTCATTTAGAGCCATAATACAACAACAGAAAAAATTATTTTGCACCACAATATAATACTCATTTCTACGTAGGACAGGCACGGACTTCTCACCAAACAATACATTTGCATAAAGTAATGATTGAATGTTGTAAATGCCAGGCACCACTGGGAACAATGTAGTGAATAAGAGACTCCTATTAGAGATCTATCAGTCTAAAGAAAAAGACAACATGTAAATATGTAATTCGAATTATTTAGAGGCACACAATTCTGTGGGTGTCTCCAAAAGGAGGAATTGATATAGTGTGGAGACTCATAGTTTCCTTCTTTAAGAAGCACTGTTTGAGAAGCACAAATTTGAAGAATGAGTAGGAGTTGGCCAGATATAGGAATAAAGGGAACTCACAAAACAGGAAAACATTCTAGGAAGAGGAAAAAGCAGCTATTAATGGCACAGGAGAGGGTTTGGCACATTCTAAGAACTTAGAGAAGCCCAGCATGCCTAAAATATAAATAGTATGATTGAGTCAAGCAAGAGTGGAGCTTGTAAAGTTCCTTCAAGGACCTGTATACCAGGTTTTGTATTTTATGCTAAGACAAAGGGGAAGCCACTGAATTATTTCTTAATCCATGAGAGAAAACTATTATATCCAACTCTTTTTTATCTTTCATGTCATAGGTGTTTATTGAAAATTGTTTAGGTCTTATATGCTTTATTGAAAATAGAGATTTATGATGTAGTTGTGCTCAAAATGTGTACAATCTAGTTTAAAGAAAGAAAAGTTCTTAGGCAAGTTGTTTAACAATTTTAAACTTAGAGTAGTTTACTCATCTGTAAAATAGTAGTAATAATGACAGTTTCACAATAAACGCTCAAGAAAAATGGAAAGTGTTATTAAGCAACATAATTTCTTATTAACTTTGTATATACTATTCCTTCTGAATACAGGAAGACTGAGTTCATTAGAGTAATATTGGGCAGGGGGCATTGATGGGTGGGGTGGAATTCTACAGTTCCCTTGTAAAGATTTTCCTAACCCTTAAAACTGTCTTTGTGCCACCACTATACTTGCCTCTTTTACAGCATAAATTACACTGCATCACTATTATTTGTCTTCATTTCCTAGTACTGCAAAAAACTTGATAGTTATATCTTACTCATCTCTCTGCCTCCAGAATCTATCACATGGTTTTGCATCTAGTAACAATTAATAAATATTTATTTACTCAATAAATGAAGATCCACACATGACTCAATTATTAAAGGATAGTGAATTAATACCTAAAGTGCTACAATGTGTATTTCAGATTATACATAATTGAGGATCAGAAAATAAAAGTGATCAGGTAGGTAACAAGGACTAAAGAAGGCTTTTTTAAGGTGTTTGGATTTGAAAAAAATATTTAAAACATGATGGATTTTGGAGAATTCGATTTTTATAAGTAGAAAAAATCATGGTAGCTATGTCAATGCTTTGGGAAAGTTTGTGTGAGTAAGTAACAATAACTTGGAAAGTTCAGGTGAAGCTATATTAGGGAAAGTTGGAACATATTATTTTTAAGCATCTAGTTAATCCCACAAACCATAGTAGATGTTTTACATACATTTGTATTACTTAACTTTTGCTGTATAATAATCCACCTCAAAACCTAGTGGCTTAAAACAACAACAACAACAAAAAAACACATGTATTTAGTTCATGTTATTTTTTATGTTTTAGGTTGGGCTCATATGGACAGTTCTAATTGTCTTGGCTGGGCTCATGAATGAATTTTCAGTTAGCTTCTAGGAATTGGTTCTTGTCAGTTGCAGATGGGTCATGTATTTCTTATCATCCAGAAAGCTAGCTCGGGTTTCTTTTACTTGGTGACTAGGTCTCAAAAAGAGAAGAAATGGGCATGATCAAATGTGTAAGCACTTTTCAAGCCTTTGCTTGCAACATATTTGTTGATGTGCAATTGACCACAGTTTATCACTTGCCTAAGTTCAGATTCAGAATGGAGAAGTAAATTCTACCTTTCGATAGAAGGAACTGCAAAGTCACAATAGAAAGTAGCATGCATGCATAAATGGAGGAAATTGTTGAGGTCCTACCATGTTTGGTAGATATGTATATTCTCATTTTAGAAAAGCAGAAAATTAAGTTCAGAAAGTTTAAATGATTTGCAAGCATTACAAATTGGCAGAACAGAGATTAGATAGCAGCTTTGTTTAACTCCAAATCCTATGTTATTTCTGCTACATGAGGCATCTTCCTGGAGAATTATTAGTTGTCAGTCGTTGAGATCTATTGAAGACAATTGATTTTGATAACATCGTGAAAGCGTTGTTTCCTAAAGATGGCTTCATGTGTTGGATGGCTTGGAGTGAGACAAGACTGGAGGGAGATTTCTGTGTTGTGAAGACCAGAACTACGCACAGGATTTCAGGCATGAACACAAGCATCTTCTAGTACCCAGTGAACATAGATAAATGTTTAGAACCCTACAAGCAGCTATTTTCTACCTTCATAGCAGAAAAAGTCTTAGTATATCTCCACAGTGAACAATTCTCTTTTTCCAGCTGTTTGATGGGGGAGAGTTTGGAAATCAAAGTTCTTATAGTTCTCAAGTTCTTGTGTTGCCATAAAATAAAAACCACCATAAATAATAAAAATTAACACTTCATTAAAAAGAATTTTTATTTGCAGGCATTCAACTCATTTCAAAATATGTTAAAAAGAGATATTTACTATACCTCTTATTTGAAATTGAACAAAATGTCAATTTCTTCCAGTGAACAACAGTGTCCTATCACAGAGTATACTTTTATAGGAAGGTTTAAGTTTAATATCTGATTGTTCACTGAAGACCCCTTTCCATAAATAACCACATATTGAATCTCAGTACTTGGTTCTGAATAAATCATAAAGTTATAAGTATCTCATAATTCCATAAAATTAATAGTTATTTTCCCAGTGAATTGAATTTTCAAGAGGATTTGTGGAAAATAGCCATAAATCTTCATTTCCTTCTATTTCCCCTGTGTAGTCAATATTTCTTATTGCAGGGAATATTTTGTTTCTAAGAATTTTTTGTTGTCAGTTTCTTTCCCACCCTGGTTCTTTGAGGTGACGGCTCAGCTATCACTGTCTACGACGCATATCTTAATTATGAAACACATACATAACTCACAGAGGTTTCAATTCATTTTATTTTTAGAGGAGCTAATTTCAGTCTTCATCCAACATATCTCAAAGACTTCTTTAGCCAAGGGTAGAAAATGCAAAGCACCATGAGTTTGGGATCTCAAGTTTAGTTTCACAGTTTCTTAACTATGTGTATTTGAGGAAGATATCACATTTCAAGGCCTTATGTATCTATTTGTGAAGTGGAAATTAATGATGATGACGATGAAGATGACGATGATGATGATAATAATAATAATAATAATAATAAATCTACCTGAAAAGGCTAAACTGGATATCTCAGAGACAGAGAAAGATATCCTCTAAGTTCCTTGAATCTATGAAGCCCATCAATAAGGAATCAAAGCAGTTTCCTATGAAACAGTATTGTCAGTAGTATCAAACAGCTTTAGGAGAGAGTGTCTCCTGAATAACGAGGCACATGATTTCAGAGGTGAATACCACTGTAACCAGAAAATGCAACTTACTTTTTCTAGGATCATGACAGCCTAGGACTCTGAAAAAAAATAAATGATGATATTAATCTTTTGGCACTTAATTTTATATTCTTCTAGTTGCAGAAACAGTGATATTAGGAAGGTGCTCATGGCTGGGATTTCTAGGACCTGGCTTCTAGTCTTATTTCTCTACTTCCTGTCTAGATGAACTTGGATATTTTTTTCTTTCTCTGAGGCTCAGTTTTATCATCTCTGAAGTTAGAGGACAAAATTTTATTGTACAAGTGTGATTTACTAAGCAGGATATTGCCCTGTCATTGTGAAATGATTGGTAGCTTAATTGTACCTTTTCAAGCTAAACCACTTCTAAGCATTACCTTCTGTGGTGTTACATGGTCAATATGCAGGTCAGATTATTATAGTGTCAGCTCTCAATAAAATTATAAAGTGGTTGATTCCTAAGCATTGTCATTTTTATCCTCTCTTCAAGTGTCATAACACAAACCTGATCTTCTTTCTCTAGGTGCCATCTTGAATAACCCAGTATCCATAGCCTGTCCATTCTGACCAAGGTTTATATGGATATTTCCCCCAATCCCAAAGCCTTTCAAGATAGCCACTGGTCTGTCTCATTCATCCCAGAGCTACATAGTGCCACTCATGGTTTACTTCATCTGCCATTTCCTCAAATGACATTCTTCAAAAGGCAAGGACAGATAAATGAGCTGATGGTAATAGACTCTACCTTGGGTGAGAAATTTGCCTGCAATTATGTCCTGTTCTCATTCCTAAATGTTGACAAAAAATTGTTGGATAGAAATAGGTATGAAAATGCTAATAAATGAGTAATTAAATAGTATAAATTTTTACTATGATCTTGAGAGCAGTAAAATATTACCACTTTTATAGTCAATAATTAACCAAAATGTTAAATAATTATGATGAAGATGATTATGATGATGAATGGTATGACTATGATGGACTATCCAGAAAGAAAGTCCATCTGAAGTCCTGGGTGTTTCAGATTGTTTGAAACCCAATGATTTATTTTCACTATAAAAGTTACTAAATCCATAAAATTTTGCTAAACAGCTTTGACTGATAAAACTTGACACAGTACAATGATGATGTGTGCCTTGGTTTAAAATGCTCATTTTTATTCTTCCTTTTTACTTGTCAGCAACCAAACAATCTCCTGCCTTCAGTGCTATGAATTCTGGTAAGCTCAGAGTCTTCTGAAAAATTGATTTTCCCAGGCACATTGCTGTTAGTGCCTCATGCTGATGAATGACCTTGCTAGTGAAACACAATTTCTACTAAATCAACAAATAGTTGTTATAAAGGCTCTAAGTCTTACTGTATTCTTACAACAAAATCTTCCATCTCCTGCTCATTAATCCCTGTGAGATTCAAATGATGGGGAAACTTATAATAAGTCCTCTTCTTTTCTTAACTATTTTCTAGTTATTTCCTATAATTCTGAAGAGGGGGCTCAATTCTGAAGAAAAGATGATAAGATTTAATGTGAGTCTGGATACTTCTTAAGGGATATTATATGATCATTCAAGTGTCAGTGGAAATGTCCTCCCATTAGGATTATGTCATCAATAAACTTGTCAAATTGTGTTTGATGAAAAAAGGAAGGGAAAAATAGAGGAATTAATTAGAAAAAAAATAGGAAGAAAAAGGGAAAGATTAATGTTCAGGGAGTATTTTGTGATTGTTGGATTTCGATCTGCATAAAGTGAGTCATTCTTGTAAACTTGGAGAAGAAAAATGTTTTTTTGTAATGTGTTCTTTCTTGATTGTGATCATAACGGTATTTCACTGTTTTGACATTATATTAAAGGAGAATATCATCATCATCATCATCATCATCATCATCATCATCATATTATAATCAGTTGTAAGAATCATGAATAAGTGTGTCCACTCAATGTACACTCCTAGCATTTTTTTAGCAGTCAGCCTTGTATTTTCCACCCCTGGAATATTGATTTTGTGTAGGCGAGCAATTGTTTGTAAGTGATATGAGGTGTCTGCAGGCTGGTTTGATAACAGTGAATGTAACACTAAACTGGCAGACTTCAGGTCTCAACTAGAAATAAATTAATTGTTTTTCTCAATGTGGTGCTAGCTAAAACAGCATTAGTATCCTCCTTTATTATTATAAGGTGCTTTTAAATAGTAATGGGGGATTGTTACCTGCCTAAATAGTCTTTTTTATAAACGACTGAAAGTATATTTTTAACTAAAATATTTAAAAACTCTTTGCAGAGAATTCACCTTTACTGAACTATGATTTTTACTTTTTCCCAGATGCTGTTTTGTAAATAGGCAGACCAGATTTCTCTACACTTTTCTACTTCTGTATGGTATGCTAGCATTTGCTTCTACTTTGTCTTTATTACTCCCAAAGGAAAATCCTAGGCCTCATTACAGAGAAAGCCACAATATTGTCTCTATTCTCTGGGACCTGGGCTGCAATGCCTTTATTTATTCATTATACACAACTTTGATGTGTCCCAACAAGGCTCTGGGAATCTTTCCTTCAGGTTCAGCTCCAAAGAGGACTCCTGAGGGTCCTCAGGTGAACAATTATTATTCTAAATACAATAATAATATATGCTAACGGGGAGAGAACAATCAAGAGGATAGAATATCTGCAGCTTTTCACTCTAACACTGCCTTTCGTGCATTCTTAAGCTAAAAGAAGAAATAGAAGAGTAGTACATCTTTAAATTGTGTGTTCTGCAGTGCTCTTGCTCTGGAGGGGATGTATCATCAGAAGGTAGGCCAGAAAGTAAATGGCTTTAGTAACCCAAAACTCCCTTCCCTGAGACAACTGAACAGAGCTAGTGCTTTGATCTGGGGCTCTATAACACAGAAAACTAACTATTCTTAATTGAATATAAATCTTACTTATTTTGTGCTCTTATTCACAAAAATAACCAGGCAAATATAGGGGAAAATTGTTCTTTTCATTATCTGAAACAAGAACTCCTGAGTAATCTTTCTATTGAATGGCTCCTGTACAAATTTAATGTCTCAGGGTTTAGTAATCAACATCAACCATCAGATTACTAAATTTCTCCTGAAACATCAAAAGTCAAGAAAAAAAGAAGTGTGCACTGATTTTCAAAAATATGTACACAGTATAATCTGTAAGAACCCTGGAATGTCACGCATGTTATGTGTTGTTAAAGGAATCATTTTTAAAATTTTTATTTAAAAATGTACCTTCCAACTAAGTACAGAGACAAATATTTTTCCTCCTGGCACCAAACTCACAAAACTATAGGTATAAATAAAAATATATTAAACAGGCATGCACACACACACACACACACACACACACACACACACACACACACACGAGAGAGAGAGAGAGAGAGAGAGAGAGAGAGAGAGAGAGAGAGAGAGAGAGAATGGGGTAGAGAAAGAGAAGAGAAGGTGGGAAGAGAAAGAGAAACAATGACATTGATAACCAGTAAGAGATATTCTCAGTGGATTAGAAACTGTGAGGGATCAGTGAAAACTAAAAAGTACACATTAAGCCTGAGAGAGAAGAGAGTTTCGGAAGGAAGCTACTGTCAAGGTTAAGTATGAGAACATTACGCTACCAGAAAGGGAGATTCAGCACCACTTATTCTATATCTGGAGATAGAAGCCAGAATCAGGCAAGGACTTAAGAAACTAACAAGGTAATTAGTTGGTTTTCTCTGTATACTTATCCAGACAATTCAATCTCTCTGCTATAGATACCCACTTCCCCTTTTAGGCCAAATGACAGAAGGAATTAGAAATCATGAAAAAAAATGTTGAAATTAAAAATCCAAAGACCAAGTGCCAGTCTATTCGGGCTCCAATAACAAAGCAGTTAGTGGCTTATAAACAACAGAAATTAATTTCTCACAATTCTGGAGACTGGAATCTGAGATTAAGGTGCCAGTATGGTCAAGTTATGATGAGGACCCTCTTCCTACTTACAGACTTCTGACTTCTTGCAGCCTCACCTGACAAAGAGCAGATAGGTGGAAGAAGCTCTTATGCCTTTTATAATGGCACTAATCTCAGTCATGAAGGCTTCACTCTGATGACTTTATCTAATTCTAATTACCTCCGAAGAGTTCCATCTCCTAATACTATCATATTGGGGGTGTAGGGTTTCGCAATATGAATTTTGGGAATACACAAACATCCAGTCTATAAAACCAAGCCACCATTATCTCTTGCTGGAGTTAATGTAGTAGTCCCCTTAATTGATCTCTTTGCTGCCATTCTCATTTTCCTAAAACCTACCCTTAACATAGCAGCATGAGAGATATTTTTATAAGTCAGATTATGCCTCTCCCTTGTTCGAAGCACTCCGCTGGCTGAGTATCACACATAAATAAAATCAAAAGTCCCCCTGATGATCTTTAGTGCTCTGTATAATCTACACAACTTAACCTTTTTGACCCTCTTTTCATTCACTTCTTCTTCAGTAGGATCTAGTCACAATGACTTCCTTGTTATCGTACATTTTCCCTGAGTGCATTTGCACCCAATCTTTCCTCAGTTAACTGCATCATTCACGTCTCTGCTCAATTGTCATTTTCTCACCACTCTATATAAAGTAATACATCTTTCACTCTCCATTCTCTAAATATCTTTCGTTTTTCTTCTAGCACTCATTAATATATAATAGAAACGTATAACATAGCTTCCATAATATAACATAATATATATTTAATATATAGTTTTTGAATATTGATTGAATGAATGAATAGTACAAAAAATAGTACAAGAAACAAAGGAGAAAAATAAATTGGTGAAATGGAGGGCCAAATTGCAAAATTTTACCACAAGAGAGGTAAGAGGGGTAAGAAATGCCATACTAAAGACAAATTAAGGAAAATGTAAAATAAATCTATAAATGCCAATGTCTTTCAAATCAAAGTTCTAGATAGAGTAAATAGAGGAGTTAAGTGAGATAATATTTTCAGAAAAATAATGAGATAATTATAATTTTCCGCAAATGGAAAAAGATTTGAATGCTCTGAAGAATGTACTAATATCCTTCAGGACACATCAAAAGACACAATAGTAAGCCCATTTAGAGACACATTGTACTACTATTTTAGAAATGTTAAATACCTAGGAATAAATCAGAGCAGAATGCCAAAACTTTATTAAAAAATATAGACATTTACTAAACAACATCAATGGATACCCGCATAAATTGAGAGATATACCATGGTCTTAGAAAGAAATATTTACATTTTATTACTTTCACAGTTTAATTTTGATTTAATTTTGTCTTCTTTTTTATTTTCCTATGGTAGAAACTTAGGTTATTAATTTTAAATCTTTCTCCTTATCTAATATATGCATTTGATGCTATAGATTTCTCTCTAAGCACTGCTTTTGCTGTATCTCGCAAACTTTGAAAACTTGTATTTTCATTTTTATTTAATTCAAAATATCTTTTAATTTATCTTGATACTTCTTTTATCCAAGTGTTATTTAGAAGTTTGTTTAATCTACAAATATTTGGGGGTTTCCCAGCTAATTTAATACTATTGATTTCTAGTTTAGTTCCATGTGGCTTTAGAGCATACATTCTATGATTTCTGCGTGTTTTTTGTTTTTGTTTGTTTGTTTGTTTTTTAAATTAGTTAAGGTGTGCTTTAGGGCTCAGAGTGTGTTCTATCTTGGTAAATGTTCCATGTGAACTAGGGAAGAATGTGTTTTCTGCTGTTGTTGAATGAAGTAGTCTATAGATACCCACTAGATCCAGTTGAGAGACAGTGCTGTTCAATTTATGTATCTCTTTACTAAATTTCTCCTTGTTGGATCTATCAATTACTAATGAGGGGTGTTGAAACATCCAACTATAATAGTGAATTCACCTATTTCTCCTTGTAGTTCTATTAGCTTTTGTCTAATATATGTTGTCACTATGTTGTTAGATGTATATGCATTAAAGATTATTATAACTTATTGGAGAACTGACTCTTTTAACATTATGTGCCCCTCTTTACCCCAGATAATTTTTTCTCAGCTTTACTGAGATATAATCAACATACAACATTGTGAAAGTTTAAGGTGCACAACATGTTAATTTGATATACTTATATATTGTAATATGACTATCATCATAGCATTAGCTAACACATTCATCAGTTGACATAATTACCATTTCATTTTTGTGGTGAGAACATTTAAGTTCTACTCTCTTAGCAACTTTTAAGTATGTCATAGAGTACTGTTAACTATAATCACAATGTTGTGCATTAGATCCCCAGAATGTATTAATCTTCTAACTAGAAGTTTGTACCCTTTAACCAACATTTCCCCATCTTCCCCATTCTTCAGCCCCATCATTCTATTCTCTGCCTCCACGAGATGGCTTTTTTAGATTTCACATGTAAGAGATATCATACAGTATTTGTCTTTCACTATCTAACTTGTTTCACTTAGCATAATGCCCTCAAGGTCCATCCATGTTGTTGCAAAAGGTAGGATTTCCTTCATTCTCATGGATGAATAATATTCTATTGTGCGTATATGCATGTATGTGAGTATATATATGTATATTACATATATGTAGTGTGTGTGTGTGTGTATGTGTGTATCATCTTTTTTCTTTTTGAATTCGTTTTAAATTTCTTTTTTTTTAAATTAGTTTCAGGCATACAGTACATTGTTTAGACATTTATACAGTTTATGAAATAGTCACCCCTATTAATCTATTACCCATCTGGCTCTATACATTTCATTATTATTGACTGTATTTCTTATGCTGTACTCTATATCCCCATGACTATTTTTGAACTACTAATTTTTACTTCTTCAACCCTTCACCTTTTTCTCCAGCCCCTTAATCTCCCTCCCTTCTGGCAGTCACAGATTATCCTCTGTATCTGTGAGTCTATTTTTGTTTAGTTTGTTCCCCTTGTTCCTTAGATCTACATATAAGTAAAATCATATGATATTTATCTTTCTCTGACTGACTTATTTCACTCAGCATAATACCCTCCAGGTAAATCCATGTTTGTCACAAGTGGTGAGATTTCTTTTTCATGAAACACTCACTGTTTTTTGATTTATTGATGATAGCCATTCTGATAGGTGTGAGTTGATATCTCATTGTGGTTTTAATTTACATTTCTCTGATGATTAGTGATGTTGAACATCTTTTCATATGTCTATTGGCCATATGTATTTTCTCTTTGGAGAAATACCTATTCAGATCTTCTGACCATTTTTTAAATTGGATTGCTTGCTTTTTTATTGTTGTTGAGTTTTATGAGTTATTTATAGATTTTTGGATATTAACCACTTACCATATGTATCACAAGCAAATATCTTCTCCCATTCAGTAGGTTGTCTTTTTGTTTTGTTGATGATTTCCTTTGCTGTGCAAAAACATTTTTGTTTGATGTAGTCACATTTGTTTACTTTTCTTTCATTTTCTTTGTCTGAGGAGATATATTAGAAAGAAAATCACTAAAAAATATCAGAGAGTTTACTGCCTACGTTTTCTTCTAGAACTTTTATGGTTTCGGGTCTTACATTTAACTCTTTAATCCATTTTTAATTTATTCTTGTATATGGTGTAAAAAGGCGCGTATTTTTTCGCACGTATCTGTCCAGTTTTCCCAATAATATTTAGGGGAAAGATTGTCTTTACCTCATTCAATATTATTGTCTGCTTCATCATAGAATAAAAGAGCATATAAGCATGTATTTAATCCTGGGCTCTCTATTCTGTACCATTGATCTATGTATCTGTTTTTATGCCAGTATCTTGCTGTTTTGATTACTATAACCTTGTAGTATAGCTTGATATCAGGTAGTGTGATACATACAATTTTGTTCTTTTTCAAGATTGCTGTGGCTATTCAGGATCTTTTATGGTTTAATACAAATTTTTGGATGATTTGTTCTAATTCTGGAAAAACGTCATTGATAGTTTTAGCAATTGCATTGAATCTCTAGATTGTTTTGGGTAGGTCATTTTAATGATGTTGATTTTTCATACATGAGCATGGTATATGCTTCCATTTATTTGTATCTTTTTCAATTTCTTTTTTCAGTGACTGAAAATTTTCCGAGAACAGGTATTTTACTTCCTTGCTTAATTTGATTTCTAGGTATTTTATTGTTTTTGATGCAATTGTAAATGAAATTGTTTTCTCTTTCTGATAGTTCATCATTGGTGTATAAAAATGCAATCAACCTTTGAATATTAATTTTTATCCTGCTACTTTACTGAATTGATTCATCAGTTCTAACAATTTGTTTATTTGTTTATTTGTTTGTTTCTTTGTTTTGGTAAAATATTTAGGGCTCTCTCTATATAGTATCATGTCAACTTCAAATAATTTACTTCTTTCTTTCCAATTTGGATGCTTTTTATTTCTCTTTCTTGTCTGATTGCTGTAGCCTAGGACTTCCAATATGATGTTGAACAGAAGCTGTGAAAGTGGACATTCTTGTCTTGTTCCTGATCTTAAGGAAAATGCTTTTAGCCTTTCCTTATTGAGTATGACATTAGCTGTTGGTTTGTCATATATGGACTTCATTATGTTGAAGTATGTTCCCTTTATTCCCACTTTGTTGAGAGTTATTTTTTATAAATGGATGCTGTATTTTGTTGAAGAGTTTTCTGCATCCATTAATATGATCATATGATTTTTATCTTTCAGTTTGTTGATGTGGTATATCACATTAATTGATTTGCAGATATTGTACCAACCTTGCATCCCAGGAATAAACCCAATTTGATCATGGTATATGATATTTTTAATATATGTCGTGTTGTATTCAGTTTGCTAATATTTTGTCGAGGATTGTTGCATCAATAAGAAATATCGGGCTACATTTTTCTTTTATGTAATTTCTTTGGCTTGGAATCAGGGTAATAGTAGCCTCATAAAAAGAATTATGGAGGCTTCCCTGCTCTTTAAATTTTGGAATTGTTTGAGATAAATAGCTGTTAATTATTTTTTTGAATGTTTGGTAAAATTCACCTATGAAGCCATTCAGTCCAGGACTTTTGTTTTCTGGGAGTTTTTTGATTACCGATTCCATTTTTTTGGTGGTAATTGGTAGGTTCAGATTTTCTGTTTCTTCTTGACTCAGTCTTGGGAGATTGTATGTTTGTAGGAATGTGTCTATTTTTTCTAGATTGTCCAATTTATTGGTATATAATTGCATGTAGTATTTTCTTATAATCCTTCGTATTTCTGTGGAGTTTGTAGTTACATCTATTTCATTTCTGGTTTTAATTATTTGGGTTCTCACTCTCTTTCTTTTGATGAGTCTGGTTAAGGTTTTATCAATTTTGTTTTTCCTCTCAAAGAACAAGCCCTTGGTTTTATTCATCTTTTGTATTGTTTTTTCTAGATTCAATTTTGTTTGTTTCCACTCTAATTTTATTGTTTCCTATCTTCTATTTGCCTTGGGAGCTTTTTGCTATTCTTTTCTACTTCTTTTAAGTGTAAGGTTAGATTGCATATTTGAGATTTTTCTGTATTTTGAGGTAGGCCTGCATTGCTATAAATTTCCCTTTTAGGGTTGCTTTTGCTGTGTCCCATAGATTCTGAGTCATGTTTTCGTTTTTATTTGTCTCTAGGTATCTTTCGATGTCTTCCTTGATCTCATTATTAATTCATTCATTGTTTAGTAGCACGTTATTTAGCCGTCATGTTTTTGTGTAGTTTCTATTTTTTTCATTCTGGTTGATTTCTAGTTTCATACCATTGTGGTTGCAGGAGACAGTTGATATGAGTTCAATCTTTGTAAATTTATTGAGACTTGTTTTGAGGCCTAATATTTGGTCTATTCTGGAAAATGTCGCATGTGCACTTGAGAAGAATATATATTCTGCTGCTTTAAGGTGAAACATTATAAAACATATCAATTAAATCTATCTGGTGTAGTGTATCATTTAAGCTCTCTGTATTCGCGTTGAATTTCTGTCTGGAAGATCTGTCCATTGGTGTCAACAAGGTGTTAAAGTCTCCTACTATGAGTGTGTTACTGTTGATCTCTTTCTTTATGTCAGTCAATAATTGCTTTATATATAAAGGTGTACCTGTGTTGGGTGCATATATGTTTACTAGGGTTATATTCCCTTATTATATTGATCTCTTTATCATTATGTAATACTCTTTTTTGTCTTTTATTTTAGCCTTTGTTTTAAAGTCTATTTTGTCTGATATAAACATTGCTATCTCAGGTTTCTTTTTTCATTTCCTTTTGCATGAAATATCTTTTTCCATCCCTTTATTTTTAGTCTCCGTGTGTTATTTGATCAGAAGTGGGTCTCTTGTACACAGCATAAGTATGTGTCTTGTTTCCTTATCCATTCAGTGACCCTATGTCTTTTGGTTGGAGTATTTAATCAATTTCTATTGAAAGTGATTATTGATAGGTACATACTTATTATGAGTTTTTTCCCTCTTCTTCTATTTACAGATGTCCCATTAACATTTCTTGTAAAACTGGCTTGTTGATAATGAATTCTTTAAGCCTTTTCCTGCTTGGGAAGCTCTTTATCTCACCTTCCATTTTAACTGATAGTTTGCTGGCTACAGTATTCTTCGTTGTAGGTATTTTTTTTTATATTAATTTAGGTTAATTTGGCTTTTTACTCTTTATTCCAATGTTGTATTATTATAAACAATCCTCTAACTACAATGACTTTTTTTTGCATACATATCTTCACATATGCCTAATTGCTTTCTTTTAAAAAAATATTTATTTTAATTACTTCCAAGCACGCAGTACATTGATTAGACATCTATCTATATAGTTCGTAAAATGATCCCCCCAATTGCTCCCTCCCTCCCCTGACCCTCCACTTAACCAGCATATTCATGCCAATTACATTTCCTATGCCGTGTTTCCCTTCCCTGTGATCATCCATCAGTTACTAATTTATACTTCTTTAACCCTTCACCCCATTCTCCCAGCCTTCCGACTCCCCTATCCCTCTGTCCATCACTGAATCGTCCACTATATTTCTGAGTCTGTTTTGATTAGTTTGTTCTTTTTATTCCTTAGGTTCTGCATCTAAATGAAATCATATAGTGCTTATCTTTCTCTGTCTGACTTCAGTACCTTCTAGGTCCATCAAAGTGATATCTTTTTCCATCCCCTTCCTTTTTATCTGTGGTTGTTTTTTAATCTGAAGTGCATCTCTTATAGGCAACATATAAGAGTCTTGTTTTTCTTTCCATTCATCCACTGTTTTAGTTGGAACACTTAATTCTTTTCCACTTGAGGTACTTATTGATAGAAATGTAATTGTTACCATTCTTTATTCCTGTTTTTGATATATGCTTTTTCTTCTTAAAGAAGTCCCTCCAACATTTCCTGTAATACTGGCTTGGTGGTAATAAATTCCTTTACCTAATTTTTATTTGAGAAGCTATATATCTGTCCTTCAATTCTAAATGATAGCTTTGCTGAATGAATTATTCTTGGTTGTAGATCCTGGGATTTTATCCTGTCAAATATTTTTTGCCAAGCCCATAATCCTGCTTAGTTTCTTTTGAGAAATCAGCTGCCAGTCTTATGGGTTTTCCCTTATAAGTAACTATCTGTTTTTCTCTTGCTGTTTTTAATATTCTTTCGATGTATTTAAACTTTGGCATTTTAATTATGATGTGTCTTGTCGTGGGTCTCTTTGGAGCCCTGATTTTTGGAATTCTCTGAGGTTCCTAGGGTTTTATGTCCATTTTCTTCACCAGGTTAGGGAAGTTTCCCGTCATTATTTTTCAAACAGCTGTTCAACATTTTGATTTTCTTCAGTTATACCGAGAAGATAAATATGTGGACTCCTAATAGTTTCCCATATGCTCCTTAAATTATTTGTATAGTCTTGGAATCTTATCTCTTGCCATTCTGATTGCGTATCCTTTGTTTCACCATCCTATTCTTTGTTCACTCCATTTATTCCTTTGTTTATTCTATTTAATATACTTCTCATCACAGATGTGTTCTTCATTTCAGACTAGTTCCCTCTTATAATTTCCACTTCCATTTTTTATGATTTTGCATCACTTTGTTGAAGTTCTCACTGAATTTAACCAAAAGTTCATTGAGCATCTTTATAACCAGTGTTTTGAACTCTGCGTCTGTTAGATTACTTGACTCCATTATATCTGGATTTCTGTTCTGTTCTCTCACATGGTTTCTGCTTATTTGTCTTCTCATTTTGGCTGCCTTTCTGTGTCTGTTTCTGTGTACTAAGTAAAGCTCCTAAGTCTCTCGGTCTTATTAATGTGGATTTGTGAAGTAGGTGTCTGTCCAGTGGCACAGTCCTGAGAAGAGTTCAGCTGCAGGCCAAATTTAGCCCAAGCGTCTGCCCCTCCGGTGCCACATGTTAAGTTTCAGCAACCAATCCACAGATGCTGTGCTTATAGTTACCTCAAAAGGCCACACCAGAAACCGAGGCCAGCTGCCTCCAGTGTGAGTCCAGGTGCTGCTCAGCAAGGAGCCTTTGTCTCGCTGAGGATATACCTGGGTGTGGCTTAGGTGGGGCCGTTAGTTGGGGTGGAGGAGTTTCGGGGAATCCTCTGGGTGGAGTGACCTCTGTTATTCAGTTTGATGACTTTACGGCTATGGCAGTGCTGTGTCCAGTGCACTGGTAAGGGGAATAATGGATACTACCGGCACTTCTGTACAGAGCGAGTCTCATCTCAGCCCTCATTCTGACAATATTTCCCTGTAAGTCCTTGGTGCCGCCTGCATACAGCCAAATCTGCACTGGTGCTCAGAGCAAGCAAGTCCGTTACCGTGAAAATTTGCTCATGGACACAGACCTTTTAAGAGGCTTCTGCTGCTCCTGCAGCCTCCATCTCACTCAGCCTCTCAAGACTGGGCAGCCCCACATCCTCACCCTGTCTTACCTTCTGCCATTTCAGGGTGCTTTCTTGGATTTCTCCCTGGTAATATGGCTTGTTCATCTAGATCCTAAGCTATTTTTCCTTACTTCTGCTCCTTGTTTCCATCACAACTTTGATTTGGTCGCCAGAGGGATGAACAGAGCCTCTATCATCTACGCCATTTTTCTAATTGCTTTCATATAATAAATTTGTAGAACCAGAGTTAAAGAGATGACTCAGTGAGAATAGATAGTTTTTCTTTTTGGAGTTATTCCATTATTATTCTTCACACACAGCATTATGATTGCAGTCCTTTGTCTATTGGACAGACTTCATACTATTAGTTGTTCACAGGTCTATTCCTTCCGCTTCACAATACTCTTGGTTGTAGGTTTTTGTTTTTCAATACTTTAAATATTTCTTGACATTCCCTTCTGGCTTGCATAGTTTCTGTTGAAAAAACAGGTGATTTTTTTTTTTTAATGTGAGCACCCTTGTAATTAACTAGCTGCCTTTCTCTTGCTGCTTTTGAGATTCTCTCTTTGTCTTTAACCTTTGGCATTTTAATTATGATGTGTCTTGGTGTGGGTCTGTTTGAGTTCCTCTTGTTTCAGACTCTTCGCACTTTCTGGGCTTTTATGTCTAATTCCTTTGCCAGGATGTTTTCTGTCATTATTTCTTCAAATAGATTCTCAACCCCTTGCTCTCTCTCTCTTCTCCTTCCTGTTTCCATATGACGCTGATATTAGTGTACTTGATGTTGTCCCAGAGGTCTCTTAAACTATTCTTTTTAAAATTATTTTTTATTTTTGTTGTTTTGATTGTTTTTTTTCTGTTACCTTGTCTTCCAAGTCACTGATTTGATTCTCTGCTTCATCAAATCTATTATTTATACCTTCTAGTGAATTCTTCATTTAGGTTATTGTATTCTTCATTTCTGACTGTTTCTTTTTATGGTTTCTATATTCTTTTTTATGCTTACTATCTCTCTGTTGAAGTTCTTATTGAGATCATCTAATCTCTACCTAACTTCATTGAGCATCTTTAGAACCATTGCTTTTAATTCTCTCTCTGATAGGATAGTTGCCTTTATTTTGTTTAGATTTTTTAATGGTGTTTCCTCCAGTTGTTTCATTTATTACATGTTTTTTTTTTCTGTTTTCTCATGTTAGTCGTCTCTTTATGTTTGTTTCTACATGTTAGGATGATTTGTTATGTCTCCCAGCCTTGGCCCAATGGACTTATATAGTAGGTGTTCGGTGTGGCTAGGTGGCACAGTCTCCCTAATAACCTGCGCCCAGGGCTCTGGGCATGTTCTTTTTATGGGTTGTGTGTATTCTTCTGCTACAGCGAAGGTTTGATTGCTGTTAGATGTCAGTGGATGGAATTAACTCTTATGTTAACTGTGGGCATTGGCCATGGCCACAGGATATGAGCTGCTGTGTGGCGGCTGACACCTCAGAATGTGATATACACCAGCAGGTTTGTATGCTTGTTGAGACTACCCTTTGGGTATAGTGCTTATGGGGCTATTCAGGTATTGCTCTGTTGTGATCTGGCATTAGCCTTCAGTTATATTGGTTCTGTGGCCCCTTGGGATGGGCTCCTGAGTAGGCTAAGGTCAGCCACTGCCTATTATTGCTTGGGGCTACCTGGTGGGAGCTACAAAGTGATCCACAGATGGTTGCTGCCTATGCCGGATCTAGAGGTAACTGGGAGAGAATGCTGCAAGCCATGGTCCAGTTACCCACAGAGCCAAGCCAGGGGCAGTTTATCAAAAAGTCTAGTGTGCCTCAAGGCCTGAGGTTGCCTACTAGTTACCTGTAAGACTTCAAAGTTGAACAAGCCTTTGGGTGATACATGAGTTAGGTGGTGCAGGGACCCAGGGAGTCACCAAGGAATAGTGAGCAGATTTCCCCCATCCACTGTAGTGTCAGTTTTCCTGCCAGTGCTGTCTCTGTGGCTTCCTATAATAGCCTCTGATCACAGCAAGGCCAGCTGCTACCCGTTTTGGGCCTGCAAACACCTGAGATCTGTTAAAGAAATACTGTAGCTTAGGGCAAATTTTGTGGCCTGCCACCAAAAGTCTTTCCCGGGAGGCATGGGCCTTGCACAAATTGCAGGAGCCAAGGTCTGTTGCCTGCAGGGAATGTGCAGCCCCAGGAAAGGGAAGGGCTGGGGCAGCTGCCCATCAATGGACACATCAAGGGCAATTTTTATGTTGGGTGAGGTGGGGTTTCATCAAGACACAGGGTCATCAGGACAATACCTCATTAGATTTGCTGCCAGTTCTGAGTCCGTGGGCTCCCACAAAAGTCACAGGTCATAGTGAGGCCAACTGCAGTCTGTGCTGGGCTTGCAAATTCTCGTGATTTGCCCAAGAGATACTGCAACTTGTGCTGGCAACAGTGGTCAGCCACCAAATGTCTCCCCCAAAACGTGCATGTCTTTCAAGCCAAGGTTCATTTCTGGCATGGAATGTGCAGCCCAGAGAAGAAGGGTGGAAATAGCTTCCCAGCAACAGGCTCACCACCAGCAATCTGTGGGTTGGGTGGGGTGGGCTGACCTCACCAGGGCAATGCAGCTTCAGAATTGGCCATGCGGGGGGAGAGTTCAACAAAGGCATGATTGTGTCCATCTGTTGAATGCTCCAGAGAAGAGCCCAACAAAGGAGCAATGGTGGCTGTTTCTCCAGCCCTTGCTTCAGTGCCACACAACTCAGCCTTTCCCCATATGTCTCTTGTGCTTCCTAGCTGCCAACCCTCTGCCAGCTCCCAGGATGCATGTTCACAGGTGAGTAAGTTTGTGTGCAGGCCCTTTAAAGGAGACATCTGGGTTTCCAGTTTTCTTCTACCTCACCAAGAATGCCAGAATCCCTACTAATTTTTACAGTCAGATTCTGTGGGAACTGCTTTTCCCAAGGCTGGGACTCTGGGCTGAGGAGCTTCTGTGTGGGGCTAAGACCCCTCTCTCCTTCAGTGGGGCCTCTGCAGCTGCACTGTCCCTCCCAGTGCTCCACCACCACATGCAAGGGCAGGGCCAACCCATTTCATGTCTCTGCCCCTCCTACCAGACTCATTGCGGCTTTTTCTTTTTATCAGCAGATGTATAAGTTATGATCAGTTAGACTTCAGATGGTTCTCTATGTTGATTATTTTATAATTTGGTTGTATTTTAGTTGCAATCTTGAGAAGAGGCAAACCCTGCTTTTACCTAGACTGCCATCCTGACCATCCATCCTACATCATCTTTTTTATTCTGTTGCCATATATTGGATATTGTTAATAATATTGCAACAACACTGGGAGTGCAGAAAACTCTTCAAGATTCCGATTTTATTTTCTTTTAATATATCCCCAAAAATCGGATGACTGAATCATACGGTAATCCCATTTAAAAAAAATATTGGAGTATCACTGGTTAATATAATTATATAGTTTTCAGGTGTACATTATAATTTGACATCTGTATATTCTCTTGTGTGTTTACCACCCAAAGTCCAGTTTCCTTCAGCTACTAAAAATGTATCCCCTTTACCTAATACCCCTCCCCAACCCCTATATTTGAACCCCTCTACCCCATCTACCCATCCTGCCCCACCACCCACCATCTGATAACCACTAGGCTATAGTCCATGTTCATGAGTCTTTGTTTGTCCTGTTCATTAGTTGCTTTTAGGTTAATATCTTATATATAAGTGATATCATGTGATTTTCAACATTCTCAGTCTGGCTTATTTCACTTAGTTTGCTTAATTCAAGGTCAATTCATGTTGTTGCAAGTGGCAGTACTTCATATCTTCTTATGGCTGAGTAATATTCCATTGTATATATGTACCACATTTTCTCTAGCCAATCATCTATCGTGGGACATGTCGGTTGCGTCCATGTCCTGGCCACTGTGAATAATGCCACTATGAACATCGGTATGCAAATATCTTTTCAGATATGGGTTTTCAAGTCTTTGGGGTAAATACCAAGGAGAGGGATTGCTGGATCATATGGTAGATCAATTCCTAGTTTTTTGAGGAACCTCCATATTGTTTTCCATAGTGGCTGTACCAATTTGCAGTCTCATCGGCAGTGTATGGGGTTCCTTTTTCTCCACATCCTCTCCGACACTTGTTATTACTTGCCTTTTTGATAATAGCTATTCTAATAGATGTGAGATGGTATCTCACCATGGTTTTGATTTGCATTTCCCTAATAGCTAGCGATATTGAGTATCTTTTCATGTGTGTTGGACATTAGCATGTCTTCTTGGAAGAATTGTTTGTTCAGATCCTCTGACCATTTTTTGATTGCATTGTTTGTTTTGTTGTTGTTATTGAGATATATGAGTTATTTGTATATTTTGGATATTAGGTCCTTATCAGAGGTGTTGCTTGCAAATATATTTTCTCATTCGGGTGGTTGTCCCTTTATCTTGTTGATGGTATCTTTTGCTGTGCAGAAACTTTTTACTTTGATGTAGTCCCATTCATTTATTTTAGCTTTTACTTCCTTGCCTTTGAGGTCAAATTCATAAAATCATCTTGAAGTCCAAGGTCCTTAAGTTTAGTTCTTATGTGTTCTTCTATGCATTTTATTGTTCAGGTCTTATATTCAGGTCCTTAATTCATTTTGAGTCAATTTTGGTATGTGGTGATAGACAACAGTCTAGTTTCATTGTTTTGAAGGCGGCCTTTCAGTTTTCCCAGCACCATTTATTGAAGATTTCTTTTTTTCCACTGTATGTAGTTGGCTCTTTTTTTAAAAAAAATTATTTGCTCATATAAACATGGGTTTACTTCTGGACTCTCGATTCTGTTCCACTGGTCTGTATGTTAGTTTTACTGCCAATAACATGCTCTTTTGAGTATTGTTGCTTTGTAGTATAATTTGAAGTCAGGAAAAGTGATACCTCTAGCCTCATTCTTTTTTCTCAGAATGACTTCGGCAATTCAAGGTCTTTTGTGCTTCCATACAAATCTGATGATTTTTTGTTCTATTTCTTTAATAAATGTTGATGGGATTTTGATGGGGAGTGCATTAAATCTGTATAATGCTTTAGGTATTAAGGTCATTTTAGCTATGTTCTTTCAATCCAAGAACACAGAAAATCTTTCCATTTCTTTTATCTTCTTCAATTTCTTTTAATTGCATCTTATAGTTTTCATTTTATAGGTCCTTCACATGTTTCATTAGATTTATTCCTAGGTATTTTATTTTTTTAGGTTGCAATTGCTGAAGGAATTGTTTTTTTCCACTTCTTCTTTTGACAATTATTAGAGTATGGGAATGCTATGGATTTTTGAACACCGAATTTATATCTAGAAATTTTACTGTATTTGCTTATTGTTTCTAGTAGTTTTCTTTTGGAAACTTTAGGGTTTTTTATATAGATAATCATGTCATCCACGGATAGTGATAGTTTGACTTCTTCATTTTTCATTTGGATGCCTTTTATATCTTTCTCTTGCCTGACTGCACACATTAGGACCTCCAATGTTATGTTGAATAACAGTGGTGATACTGGACAGCTTTGTCTCATTCATGATCTTGAAGGAAAAGCTTTTCACCATTAACCATATTGTTGGCTAAGGGTTTTTTGTATATGACCTTTATTAAGTTAAGGTACTTTCCTTCTATACCAAATTTGTTAAGTGTTTTGATTATAAATGGGTGCCATATCTTGTCAAAGGCTTTTTCTGCATGTATAGATATAATCATATGAAACTTATTTTTTTTAATTTGTTTATGTAGTGTATCACGGTAATCGCTTTTTGTATGTTGAACCATCTCTGTGCCCCTGAGATGAAGCCCATTTGATCATGGTGCTGTAATCGGTTCACTTCTCTGCTTTCTTCCCTGGTTCATGGGCAATGCCACTGCATGGAGTTCACAGTTCTGAGGCAGGGCTGTTCAGAGAACCTGCCACACCTTCTCTTCTTCCCCTTGTCTTGCAGGGAATTCCAAGTGGGAGAGGCAGCGTCTTTATTTCTCTTGGTGTACCACCCGACTCCTGGGGGTCTGACCTGTAGTATCTCTTATTCACAGGTCCCTTGTTCAGATGTGTTTGCATGCAGGTTGGGTGCTTTTTGTTGAGCTTAGATGTTCGGCTTATTATTATTTCAAAGGGAGAGATCTGGGGACATCTCCCACTCTGCCATGTTTCTGACATCCCAGACTTAGACTTTAGCCCTTTTCAGTGTGTTTTTAATGGTCTTTCCATACCATGTTCTAGGTCATCGCACAGTTTCACAGTAACTTTGTTCTTTTCCATTTAAATTATTGATGCTATTGGTCCATTAATGCAGCAAGATTCATCTCAAGATCATAAAACAATGGTGCTGATCTTTGTAACTCTGACCTGCCTGGTGGGAGCAGCACCCTCCCAGTTGACTAGGAGTTCTTCTCCCAGGTGTGTGCTGTGCTAAGTCATCAGCAGTCAAGATCAGTGCATGGAAGCTCAGTGATAACTTTAATAAGGAGGTAGAAACCATAAAAATGGAGATAAAAATCATAAAGAATACAGTCAGATAAAAATGCAATAACTGAAATGAAGAATACATTAGAGGGAATTAACGGTAGATTCGATGAAGCAGAGGATAAAATCAGCAATTTAGAAGATAAAGTAGCTGAAAATACTCAATCAGAAGAGCAACAAGAAGAAAGAATCCCCCAAATGAGCATAGTTTGAAAGGCCTCTGGGACAACATCAAGCATAACAACAATTACATCATAAAGATACAAGAAGAGAGCAAGGAATTGGAAAACTATTTGAAGAAATAAAATCAAAAACTTCCATAACCTGGTGAATGAAATAAGATATGCACAGAGTCCCAAACATGATGAACTCAAAGAGGCCCACACCAAGTCACATCATAATTAAAACACCAAAAGTTAAAAACAAGAGAATCTTAAAGCAAGAGAAAAACAGTTAATGCTTATGAGGGTGTCCCCATAAGCTTGCCAGCTAATTTCTCAACACAATCTTTGCTGGCCAGAAGAGATTTTCATGAAATATTCCAAATGATAAAAAGCAAAGACCTATAATAACCATTACTCTACCCAGCAGAGCTGTCATTTGGGATCGAAGGACATATAAAGAGCTCCCAGACAACAAAAAGCTAAAGAAGTTTATTGCCGCCAAACTGGTTTCATAAGAAGTTGGACTTCTTTAAGAAGAAGAAGAAAAGAAAAAGATCCAAAATATGAATTATAAAATGGCAGTAACTAGATATCTATCAACTATTGGTTTAAATGTAAATGGATTAAGTGCTCCAATCAAAAGATAGGGTGGCTGAATGGAGAAGTAAACAAGACTCTTAACATATGTTGCCTGTAAGAGACTTGCTTCTATTTGAAAGACACATAGACTAAAATAAAGGGATGAGAAAAGATATTTCATGAAAATGGAAAGAAACAAAACAAAACAAAAAACTGGGGTAGCAATACTTATATGAGACAAAATAGACTTTAAAACAAAGGTTATAATAAGAGACAAGGAAAGATCCAGTAATTCCACTTCTGGGTATTTATCTGAACAAACCATAACATTACTTTGAAGAAACATGTGCATCTATATGTTCATTGCAGCCTTATTTACAATAGCCAAGAATTGAAGGCCACCTGGATGTTTATCAATGGATAAATGGATAAATAAAAATTGGTAAATATATACAATGGAATATTACTTAGCCATAAAAATAATGAAATTTTGCCATCTCAACAACTTGAATGGTCCTAGAGGGTATTGGAGTAAGTCAGGCAGAGAAAGACAAATGGCATATAATTTCACTTGCATGTGGAATCTAAAGAACAAAATAAAACAAAAACTAACTCTTAGATACAGAGAACATTTTGATGGTTGCCAGACGGGGGATTAAAAAATGGAAGGGATTAAAAAGTACAAATTGCTAGTTACAAAATAGTCATGGGGATATAAAGTTATAGCATAAGAAATTTAGTTGATAATATTGTAATAACTATGTGCAATGTCAGATGAGTACTAGATTTATTTGGGGTGATCACTTCATAAGATATATGTCTAATCACCATGTACACCTGAAACTAATATAATATAGTATGCCAACTATAAATGAAAAACTTAAAAAAAATATTAAGAAAAGGGACTAGAGGAACCACACTTGAACTCTCCTACACCTAGAAATTCAGTATGAGTTCAATGATAATTTCAAAATCTAAAGTAAAGAACAGTTTTTGATCACTTTCTCTGAATTCTGTGTGAGGTAATAAACTACTAGTAGAAAGTCTTTTTAATAGTATAATGTATTATCATCCTTCCTCTTTTAAGAGATGAGAAGTAGCTCACATCTTCCCACTGGCTTTACCTATTAATTTAAGTTAATTAAGTTTCTGCTTTGTATATGTTTTTGCTCAACTCCATAAAATATGGTTACAGAATTGCAACTAAACCAAAGACAATGAGGGCTCTAGAATAGTCACAAAATAACCTTTTAAGAAGTGATGTGGATATATTTGTGATAGGAAGTTGAAAGGCCAATATTTATACTTCAAATTTATGTGACAGTCATTGGAAAATCAGGTGTTCATTTGTGTCTTTACATATCTGTATTGCTCATTTAGTGAAAAACAATGATAAAAGAATTACTCATGGCCCTCCCAATGGAAAAGAAGCTGCAGGAATCTAAAAATTGAGTAATCAGCCACTTACCAAAGTAATAAGTTCATGTCATATCATATCTAGAGGCCTTCCTTATTTAGACATTCAGAAACATGTACTTCCTATTTCCAGATTGAAACTAGAGGTTTTACAGTTAAATATTTTCCTGTTACTGTTGAGTAGCTAAGAACTAATTGGCATCTAACCACCTGTTTTGGCTTTATTCTATCGGTATTATTCTCATATTATGATTTATTAATGTTTCCACAAAATTATAAAAGCTTATTTGGCAAGTTATTATATGAACAATTATAAACGCTTTATCCCCTCCAAACAAAAACTCAAAAGGATGGGGGAAATGATTACAAACAGCAAAACAAAACAAAACAAAACAAAACAAACAAAAAAACCAAACAAACAAACGAAAAAACAAAAAAAGACAAAAAAACACAAAAAACCTCTTTATTTTCTAAAGATATGATATTATTTATATTGAATATATATATTTAAAGTAAATAAATAAATGAATATATATATATATAGAGAGAGAGAGAGAGAGAGAAAGAGAGAGAGAACAATGCCATCTTCCTTAGTGATAATAAGTACCTACCAAGCTAGCAAGCTATCAGAGAGAAATTGATAAAAATTCCATGAGCACAAAACATATTTTTCGTGCTTATTTTTGTCACATTGAGGTCTCAAAGTATTCTCAGATAATGCCCCTGGACCTTGATTAACTTGGTGATAGTGGAACAATCATTGAACTACATGCCCACTTAGTATTGCTACCTTCAAGAATCCTAACTACTAGACTGAAATTTAATCTTGAATTTACAGATGTCTATGCCTAAACAGCACCATCCATCCTGATTTCTTACCATATATTTTCTAGAAGCAGCTGCCATCTAGCATTGCACTAGGGAAATACTAAGGAATATCAGTTACCATAAGATTGTCTTAGAAACAGTCTGGTTATCCCAAAATATTATGTAAATAAGGAGGCATATTTAAGCAGTTGTATTGATAACTTAAAATACTTTTTTACCAACAAGATATTAATCACCATACAATGAATGGCTAAAGGGATCAGCAGAGTTTAATATCAAGAGTGAGCTGGTTAACTGCCATAAGATTTCAGCTTCAAGGTGAAAATTTGGTTAGTTCGTTTAGGACTAAGGAGTGGACCGTTTCTTTGTGCCATTCATTTCACAAACTGAATTATAGAACTCTAGAAGAGTCATTGAAACCAATCACCCCTATGAAGAAATTCCACTAGGTCAGAGAGAGACACACCATCAACAACCACGTTTACTGGGAGAAGACTAAGGAGAAATAACACATGCAGACTTATTTTTCTTTCACTCCTTAGCACAGAAGCATTTGTCTGATCAAAGAAAAAAAAATACATTGTAGAAATGGGAGCAAAAGCAGATAAGTCTCAATGAAGGGAAAGTAGAAACATCATTTCAAATCAAGGAAGGGGATAACTGCAATTTGTAACATTTACTGATTTCTGTTATTAAAATATCAACATGCTGTCATTGAATGAAGAGATGGGAAGAGATGCACAGCAGCACATCATTATATAGTATTTCCACCACACAGATATATGAGACATACATAACCCCAAAGGCATAAATAACAGTAAAAATATTGCAGAATAATTGGAAAGTTATGAGTATTTTCTTTGTTTTTAATATAATTTAATTATAAATTTATATAACATTTTAAAATAAAGACTGTGCTACATATTTGGCTTGCAAAATTATTGAAAATTTAATAATAGGCTCTACCAAGCTCATGCTAGAGAGCACTAGTAAACCACTGGGTACAGTAAATAGAGCAGGTATAGTGAAATTAAATAAACATTATTGTATTGGGGTATTGAGGAGATAGGTAATTTTCCTTAGCAAGACCATTTCCTTTATTCTAATTTCTTTTGTTTTGAAAATTAAAATCACCATCTTTATTTTTTATGTTAGTTTCAGGTATACACTACAATGGTTAGATATTTATATAATTTATGAAGGGATACCCCTGATTACTCTAGCACCCATTTGGTAATACACACAGCTGTTACAATAATATTGATTATAGTCTCTATGTCCCCATGATTTGTACTTAGTTAATTTGTACTTCATCCCTTCACCTTATTCTCAATATTGGATATCCTAGTCTCAATTTCAGAAGGAGAGTTTCAGAGGAAAAAGTAAAACATGAAATAGACTGTCCAAATGTGAATTCTGTTTTGGCACACCATTTGGGATTACCTAACCCAATGTTTTCTTGGAGATTAATGTTTAAAATATTAATTGCTTAAAAGTTTGAAGAAATTACAAGGTCTATTCTGGGGCATAATTCATAAAACATAATCAGAAAACAAATGATAATCTAAATTTGTGGTTTAAATATTTATAAACAAGTTCTGCAGCTAAAAGAACAACAACGATATATTTGGATATTTCATCTCTTTATCTTTTAAGTTTGAAAGCACATGCATATGAATGGGTGAGGAGCCTAGAACCGTACCTATTAGCTCCCAAGGTATCCTTGAGACACATTCACAGAATCCCAGGCTCCATAGAGCTACTTGAATAGGTGAGTAAGAAAGTTTGAAGACCTCTATGCCAGAAGGCCTCTTGAACCTTGCCTAACATAGCCTATAGCTGATGAGAATTAAACATGGCATATCGAGGAGTATCAAATACATAGTTATAGTTCAAAATTTATTATCCACATGCTCATAAACATATTACTTTTGTCACAGAACATATAACTGCAGTAAGCCTAGCAGTAGAAAACAGATAACACTAGCTTAAACAGTAGGCTAATTTTTTTTCTATCAATATTGAAATATAATACACAATTAGTTGCTTGTATTTACATCGTACAATTCAATGTTTTTTTTTCAATTTTAGTTGACATACAATAATATACCAGTTTCAGTTGTATAGCATAGTGATCAGAGATCCACATGACTCACAAAGTGATCATGCCACTAAATCTAGTACCCCTCTTCCCCCTTACATATTTATTATGTTATTAACCATCTTCCTCATGGTACACTCTACATCTCTATGTCTATTCTGCAACTATCCATTTGTATCTCTTAATCCCTTTACCTTTTTCCCTCCCAATCCCCCTCCCATCTATATCCTTCCAAATATTCTCTGTATCTATGGGTTCATTTCTGCTTTTGTTGTTGTTGTTGTTGATTTTGTTCTTTAGATTCCACCTGTACGTGAAATCATGCAATATTTTTCTTTCTCTACCTGACCCATTTCATTTAGTGCAATATCCTCTAAGTCCATCAAGGCAATATCTTTTTCCATCCCCTTTCTTTTAGTCTGTGTGTATCTTTTAATCTGAAGTGAATCTCTTGTAGGCAGCATATGCAGGAGTCTTGTTTTCTTGTCCATTCAGCCACTCTATCTTTTGGTTGGAGCACTTAATTATTTTCCATTTGAGGTACTTGTTGATAGAAATGTAGTTATTTCCATACTTTCTTCATGCTTTTGATAACTGTTTTTTCTTCTGAAAGAAGTACCTCCAACATTTCCTGTAATACTGGCTTGGTGTTGACAAATCCTCTTAGCTTATTTTTGTCCGGGAAGCTTTTTATCTGTCCTTTAACTCTAAATGATAGCTTTGCTGGATAAAGTATTCTTGGTTGTAGATCCTAGTTTTCCATCACGTCAAATACTTTGTGCCAAGCTCTTCTGTCCTCCACAGTTTCTTTTGAGAAATCAGCTGCCAGTCTTATGGATGTTCCCTTGTAGGTAACTAACTGCCTTTCTCTTGCTGTTTTTACGAGTTTCTCTTTGTCTTTAACCTTTGGCATTTTAATGATGATATGTCTTGGTCTGGGCCTCTTTGGGTTCCTGGTTTGGGGGACCCTCTGAGCTTCATGGGGTTTTATGTCTATTTCCTTCACCGGCTTAGAGAAGTTTTCCATCATTATTTCTTCAAGTAGCTCTTCAACTTCTTGTTTTCCTTCAGATACCCTTATGACACAGATATTTTTACATTTAATAGTGTCCCATAGACTCCTTAAATTGTTATTATAGTCTTGGCTTCTTTTTCCTTGCCATTCTAATTGTATGTCCTTGGCTTTCCCATCCTCTATATAGGTCATTTGATCCTCCTCTTTATTCACTCTGTTTATTCCATTTAATATACTTCTCAACTCAGATAATGTGTTCTTCATTTCTGACTGGTTCCCTCTTATAATTTCCATTTCCCTTTTTGTTTGTTTATGTCTTTGTTAACATTCTCGCTGAATTCATCTACACTTCTCATAAGTTCATTGAGCATCTTTGTAACCAGTGTTTCGAACTCTGCATCTGTTAGATTGCTTGACTCCATTATTCCTGCATGTCTGTTCTGGTCTCTCATTGGTTTCTGTTTCTTTGTCTTCCCATTTTGGCTGCCTTTCCATGTCTGTTTCTATGTACTAAGCAAAGCTTCTAAGTCTCCTGGTCTTATTAGTGTGGATTTGCGAAGTATGTGTCCAGTGGCATAGTCCTGAGAGGGGTTCAGCTGCAAGCCAAATTTAGCCCCAGCCTGTGCCCCTCCCAGGCCACCTGTTAAGATTCAGCAATAAATCCACAGGTGCTGTGCTTATAGCTGCCTCTAAAGGCCACAACAGAAACCGAGACCAGCTGCCACCAGTGTGAGTCTAGGCACTGCTCAGCAAGGGGCACCTGACTAAGAGAGGACATACCAGGATCTGGCTTGGGTGGGGCCACGAGTTGGGGGAGGCAGAGTTTCAGGGAATCTTTTGGGCGGAGTGACCTCTGTTATCCAGTTTGATGATGTCTCAGCTATGGCAGAGCTGAGTCTGCACACCGGGGGTTGGAGAGAGCTCAACGGAGGAATAGTGGATACTACCGGCACTTCTGTATAGAATGAGTCTCGCTTCGGCCCTCACTCTGACAACTCACTGTCCCCCTGTTAGTCCTTGGTGACCCCTGAGCAGTTGACCTGGCACTGGTGCTCAGAATGAGCAGATCCATCACCGCGAAAGTCCAGTCATGGACACGGCCCTCTTAAGAGCCGTCTGCAGCTGCCAGAGCCTTTGTCCCACTCAATCTCTCAAGACCAGGCAGCCTCGTGTCCTTGCCCTGTCCTACCTTCTGCCGTTAAAGGGTGGTTTCTTAGTTGTATGGCTTGTTCATCTAGATCCCAGGTGATTTTTCTTGCTGTTTGTTCCTTGTGTCTGTCACAACTTTGATGTGGTCGCCAGAGGGATGAACAGAGCCTCCATCATCTACACCTTTTTTTCCTCTAAACCCAGCTTGGATCTTTGATTCTGGGAATGTTGTGCATTGAAGAAGGAGCAGTAATGAGGGCTGGGTTGGAGGCAAGGAGGCATGGTTTTTAAAGGAATGTTTATGTCCTACATATCTGCCTTATGCTGAGAATCTTATCATTTGTTCCAGGGGATAAATTAAAGTTATTTTTCTCTAGAGAAGTATAGCCATTTACTGGGTAGTTGATGTTGACTACTGCAAAGTCTGTTACAGATATAAACTATTACTCTAGTCTGCTCATTTCTTATCACCCACTATAAAAATAAGTGGGGGTCTGGACATATGCTTTTCTTAATCATGAATCTTAAAATTTTTCTCCTCCTACAACTTAATTTAAATGTGCATTTATAAGGACTTTAATTGAGTCAAACTTAGCAGAGAGCAATGCTCTAAGGAAATAAGACCCAAGACAGAGAAAATTTGATAAGTAAGAAAATTCAGAGCATAAAGTGATGCCTAGCATGGCCTGGTAATATTTTGGGAGGCTTCAGCTAGTCAAGGCTCCGAATGAGGACTCCGAGTACTTGAAAGAATAGAATAAGTCAATAGATAATTCTTTATCACAAAATTACCTGCTAGGTTATGCAGTGACATTTTCAAAATAAGAAATAAGGAAAGAGAATTGATATATTTAACTTCAGTTTGAAAATTGATAAACAATTTTGGCTCATTTATAGCTTAGTTGTAACTAGAATAAATATCTGTTTAATGATAGAGGACAGTTGCAAACCCTCCTATAAAATGTCCTATTACAATTCACTCCCTATATCAAGTGCTCAAGGCACACAGATAAAATAAGAAACACTTTTCCTCCATAAGGATCTTGCTATATGTTTACCTATTTCTCTCCCAACAAATTACTAAAACAATGTGATAAGTGCTACAATATAAATACATACAATGTGTTACATGAGCACATAGGAGGGGGACCTAACTCTCATTTATAGTCAAATAACGTTTCCTAAAATAAGCTACACTTGACTTGAGACTTGAACAAAATATGTTTCAGATTGAGGAAACATCAGGGTGACAAGGCCTAAAGTGCAGAGAAGCATAGCTCATTCCTGGAATTTGAAGTTCAGTTTGGCTGGAGAAAAAGACAGCAGTGGCTTCAGACAGCAGTGAGGCATGGGCATAATAAAGTAACTGTCTGAGCTGGATAAGCCAAGGATGTCAGCATGCGTGAAGTGAACATTGACCCTGAGTGATTTGCAAAAAAAAAAAAAAAGGTCTCGTTGCCATCCTAGAAATCTCAACGCCCCGCCCCCTTGCCCTCAGGGGATGGACAACACAGCCAAGTGGAAATAACGGGTCAGTCTTATTTGGGCATAATGTCAATGTGACTTCATTTGTCATTATGCTCATGAGGCCTGGTGACATTCAGTTTACATAAGATTGATTTCCGGCCAGAGCATTAGGGCATTTGTGGGTTACAAAAAATATCCTTCACCACTCTTTGCCTATTTATAGTTGAGGGTTAAAAATATAATTAACCACTGAGGAAAAGGGACACCAAAAGTGTGTTTAGCTACCAATTGCGGGAGGGGATCTATCAAGCCCTCCAGCAAGGACAGTCCAGCTAAAGACCTTTATACAGAATTTGTATTGATATACAACTTAGTTGGGCCCCAGGGTCTCTGGGAGTTTATATTTGATAGCTGATAGTGGCTTCCTCTTCTAGTTATGCATGCATGGAATAAACTTTTGTCCATAGTTCCAAACATTCTGGTTATTATAGCATTTGGAATCTCATGTTATACTTTTCAAAGAATAAAGTATATTTAGCACTAAACTAGATTGAATTTCTTGGTTCGTTTACCTAGTTCCATTTTTTTTTCATGCAGTTGCTCCAGTGGGTGATTATAAATTGTGGCTTACAAACGTGAGTTCTTTCAAATACTTGTTTCATTTGAATTGGCTTAGGAAACATCCAGTTAAGGAATGGGTTTTGTCATTGTTGTAGTTGTTGTTGTTATTTGCTTGTTTATTATTGTGAAATTTCTCAGAAGCTCCAATATGCCAACATGAATTCTGAATCTACAAATGAGACCTATATTATACATAATCTGTTCCCTGCAAGACCTTGAAACTTCTATAAGAGCAGAAATTATGTCTGTTGTTAATTACTACATCCCCATATATAATACCTTACCTGGCACCTATTAAATATTTTAAATATTTGTAAAATGAATGAATAACCATTTTAAGAGCTGATGTTCTATGGAAAATGCTACTTAAATATATTAAGCAAAACTTTCTGTCAAACGCCAGCTAGCAAATTCTATTGTGTTTATATTTTGTATCTAATATGTAAAGCAGTACTACCATTGTAGTAAAATATATATTGATAACATTTACACTGATGCCAGAAAATATCAAGATGTAACATTAAGCATTGAGAGAATAGGAAAATTTCAGAGAAAAGTTAGTAGATGAGAATCCTGCATAAATGGTCTACTTCAGCTAAACACTGACTATAATTTTTATTCTCCTTCTAAAATATTTTTGGTTTTTATGTGAACATAAGCTCTAGAGTAAAAAAAGAAAAACATACAATGATTAAACAATGATTGTTTTCTAAAATTCTCTTTGGATGTTGAGAAAGTATATTTGTTTCCTTGTTTTTGATTTTAATAGCTTCTCAAAACAAAAATAAATAAGATCTCTTGAGAATGAAGAGGTTTTATAAATAAATTGGATACACATTCTGGATATCCATGCATTCTTGATGATAGATGCTGAATTCAAAAACCTTTTGTCACTTTTTATTGGAAGCACCATCTTGCAATACACAATATGCTAATATGTCCTTGTATTATTAGCAGAATCACCACCAGTTACTGATGTGAACAGACAGTGACTGCTAATCTCAAAGTCCAGTTGTTTAGATCATAAAATGAAAACTTCTTAATTAAACTCCATAGCCAATTTATAATCACCCATGCAAAGGTATTCCTAAAATTTTTGCAATAAGCATGCAATAAGTCCTTGGCATATAGACTTCTGTGATTATCCAGTTTAGAAAATCTACCACCACGAATTAAATGGAGTATACCCTAGTTTTGTTTTATTTTGTTTGTTTGTTTGTTCATTTGTTTTGGGAGACTACTTAAAACAAGTAGAGAGAGGGATTCTTAATTATTTTTGCCAAATGTTAATCTTGAAGAGGCCTTAGCAAATAAAGTGGTCTGTCTATATGTTCTGGGGAAGTTAATGAATTTAGTTTCCTTTTTTTTTCCTTCTCTGTAAGTATTCAGAGATTCAGATACTTGTGTTCGTTTGTTTGCTTTATTCTCTAGGTGATACAAACTAAGAGCAAGAGAATAAAACAGTAAGAATCGAGAAGATGAGATAGACATTTATGCTGAGTCTAAAACATTATAGATGGATATAACCTTAAAGATTTCCTGGTTGATGAAGAATATATGGGCTTCAGTTTGGGTGCCAACTCTGATTGTAGCTGCCTGAAAAATTATTTTGAGCTATATCCTAGGATGCTCTTGAGGTAACAGGGAACAATTGCCTTAATTGATTAAAGTGCCTATGGTGATGGTGATGAAGGGAGGGTTGGTATAGTCTAATGATTCTAAATTTATGATCTAATTATTGCAAGTACTTCATATAGGGTGGTGTATAAACACTGAACCACATATAAGTGTGCAACTTGTCAGAATTAAGGAGCAGTAAAACATTAATGTCTGTAAAACATTAGCCTACTGGAGGAGAAAAAAATATGATGTAGATGATAGAGGAAATGTTGGGAGACAATCTTTGGCAGCAAATGAGCTAGTGAAACTAAATAAATAGTATGTCGACATAGCTGAAAATAATTCTGGCAGGGAGTGAAGAAATGGAGGAGGAGGAGGAGGAGGAGGAGGGAAACCATCTAGTTATGAATTATGAGAAAATTAAGGGCTAGCTTTATACCAAGATCAGTAACTGTATAGTATAGGCAAGAGGTCTTCAAACTACAGTATGTGAAACAAATCTGGGCAGCTGACTGCTTTCTAAATATTTTATTGGAACACAGCCACACATTTACACATTGTCTATGGCTGCTTTAGTGTAAAGTTGAATATTGGTAACAGTAGTCTTACAGCTCACAGAGCCTAAAATATGTAATGTCTTGTGCTTTAATAAAATGTTTGCTGAATTCAAGAATAGACAATTAGAAAAATAATAACATTTTCTTCTGTGATGGTGATCGTGCCCTAGCAGCAGACCCATGGTTTCCACTTTGGCCACTTCACAAGCTAGGAGTGAGGAATAAGAAGTCCCAATAGCTTGAAAAAGTGGTGAGTCTTAAGCCCTTTTAAATCACTTAGCAGTTTAACCTAAGTAGTCTGTAAATCTGTGCTATGTTGTTTATGATGGCAGCTTAGATACTGGTGAGTCTGATGCAGGACAGGGCAAACTTCCCCAAGTGAGGGAGAGACCAAGCCCTGCACCGAAAGAAGAGGGTCCTTTGGCGGAGAGCATAGAAAGAATTCAACACACAGGCCAAAGTTAGAGTCAGAAGGAAAGTTCATTAGAAAAGGGGTAACACTACACAGATGGAGTGTGGTCTCCTCTCAGAGGCAGAGAGTGAGAAGGACAGTGAGAGAGACAGTGAGACAGACAGAGTAAAGGAACTGAGAGGGACCCTGAATGTTCAGGGAATTCAGTTTATATGTCATTCTTTAGTTCCCATTTCCTTTGATATTCACATTCAGTGAGGAAGAGGAAGGGTATGTAGCTGTGAGAAGGTAAGAACATATAGAGTAAAAGGCTTGCTGGTAGTTTAATCCTTAGGTTCCCATGATTTTAGCCATAGGGAATGACTCTTGGTTCCTGTTTCCCCCATCACAGGTGTAGGGAATGAGTTGTTAGTAATCCCAGTAGAAATCTTCTTTGTTCTGAAGGTGTTCTCCTTGCCTAGCAGCGGGGCTGATCAGCATATTGCGGTCTCTGAATGTAGCTTGATTAACATTTTAATTCTCTTGCCTCCTCCCTACATTACCAAGTCTAAATTCATAGAGAAGAGATAGCACATTTGATTAGCTTGGTTGAGTAAATGATTGTTGTGGCCTGTATAGAATAGACCAAACCAAGTATGCTCTCAAAGGCTGTTTATTAGCCGGCAGCTGTCCTGTACAAAGGAGCAGCCCCGAAATGCTAAAATACCAGGTTTTTAAGCCCTAAATCCCATTCTTCATTCTATCTTAAACACAAAAGTCTACTTCTCTCCTATTCACTTCTTGTCAAACCACTGGTCAGGTGTGCAAGCGGGGAGTACAGAAGCAGAAAGCTTGTTGTTAGAATGTTATGTTCCTATGGGTGATCGCCTATGTTCCCATGGGCAATAGCCAGTATTCTCATGGGCGATGGCCAAACAGTAATTTTCAGCTTACATACAATTGATTATTTTTCATGCCACGCAAGCAAGCAGGGTTACACAGGCTAAAATTGGCAGTTAGCGTATGAGCTCATTGTCACAAGTTTCACGATTAACAGAATGCGGTTAGGGGTTCCAGAAACTAGGCCTAAGGTATAGACTTCCTTTGTCCAGTTTCAGGTTTTAATTATCCTTTAACTTTTTCACATTTCAGCAGGCTGTCACAATGATCAGCAAATAATATTACACATATGCCCATCTAAGTCAACTTCTTCAATAGAGGATTTGGGTAGTGTCTGTTATGAGAAAAGGGAGCTACTGACAAGAAAACATCATAAAATTGTTTTTTCTAAAGTCGTTCTTCCAACTTCACTGCTATCCTCAAGTCCTCCAGTTTTAACATTTTCAACACTTTTACTTCTATTTTTAAGGAAAGGAGAAGACAATGTTTTCTGTCATGCGTAAGCCTGATTTATACTTTTTCTATTTACCTCAACACTTCCTTAACTGTTTGAATTTTTTTCAAAGTTCTTTCCAAAATGAAAATACACAGAATTACTCATTTGGACTAGTAGGCCAAGATCCAAGAAAAAAGAAAATGGATGGGGCCAACAATAATTTCCTTTTATCCTTTCATGTCTTCAACTTCTTTCTTAGCATTGATATTGTCCTCTTAGCTAACCATAATGATTATCTTTCCCATTCTAAAATATTATTGCTTTGATTGTGCTGCCCCAAGATATTCATAACTCTTTTTTTCCTGGTGTAGTCAAACATGAGGAAGTAGTCTAGAATGCATGCATTTACTGCCTTTCCACTTTTCAACAAATTGTTATCTTTTAAGACATTGTCTACATGGCTACGCCATATGCACTTTCTCTATTACTTAGACCAATGAGACCAAAACACAGTTACAACTTTCTTTTGCATTGTAATGTTATTTTTAGATCTGTAATTAGGAAATGCTGCTTCCTCATTCTTTATTTTTCCTTTTTTTGTGTGAGGAGACATCTATTAGCATAACATTTTGGGCCTCTTTCCATTTCTTTACTCATTTGTCTTAGGGGATTAGGAATGATTTAATATGATTGGTGATTTTGGGAAAAATAAAATTCTTATTGTTGTGGCGTGACAAATTCTAAGACCCACGGAGCCAATTGAGATGAATTATGAGCCTTTATTAGCTGGCCAGTGACTGACACTCTACCATGCAGGGTTCGAGGAGATCAGCCTCCAGCTCCCAAAAGAGGCAGTTTATAAAGCCTAGCCACACCCTAGTTAACATCAAACAAGCAAGCAGATTACAGAAACAGAAGTTGTCCCTTAGCATATCTTTGCCCAGAATCACACCCTTAATATTATGACTAGCAGAGTTTTCTTCTTTGTGTCTTTTGGGAAATAAGTTATCTACAAAAAATACTTGTTTTCTTTTGCTACTATAAAATGTAGCCTATTGTAACTGGCATGCCAACATCAGAAATTGCTCTGGTTTCTGATAGTCTTTAACACTAAAATTCCCCTCCCTGCTCAGAATAATTTGCTATTGCATTCTAGTGGAATATAATGTTAAAACCCCATTTACTTGTAGATATAACCTATATTCTCCAAACATCAATTTTCAGTAATAAAAGTTATATTTTGATCCCTATCTTCTTTTTTCTTTGTCTTATTCCCCAATTAGTTCAGTCAGAAAAATTGAGAAATAGATCTTTGGGGGGCAAAATAATTCCTTATGGTTAAGGCTTCTCACATGACTTTATGAATGACTTTAATCTTTGTTGACATTACATTAAGTGCAAGACACATTAATTTTTTATCTTAGTTTACAGTGGCCTATATTGTGCAAAATAGCTGATTTTTACATTTGTGAAGGTAGCTTTTAAGTGCTCTGACCTTAAGTGATGTTGTGTTTTGACTTGGCAGGTCAAAAAAGCTTATGCAGCCTTTTCATAAATATTTCCTTAGAGGCACTGCATGTATCAGGCCTTGAGTAAATACACAAACACATGTTTCAGGTTTTATCAAAGGTTTAAGTAGAAATTTTCAGAGCTTTGAACCGAAGCAAGCAAAGAGACTACAGAAGCCACAGCTATGGACTTGCCTAAAAAAATTATGGCCATATGGGGCTTATCAAACAAATGCTAGCCATATTGATTTCTGCAAAGATGTGGGACTCATGAAAATCTCATACTCAGTGAACAGACTTAACTCATTGGTAGAGAATTTAGGGTACAGAGTACAACTTGAATGCAAACTACATAAGCACTATCCTTAGCCTGTGTGTGAGACTAAAGAAGCCTCAGCAAAAATTACTGAGTCCCTGAGGCCTTGATAAGTAGGTATAATTGAGGCAAAATTTCAAACTTAAGGAAATAAGTTTTTCCATATATAGGACTTTTAACTATTTGTAGGACAAAATTTGTTGCTTTTACATTGGCAGGCAGTGGAATTTTTCAGACATTATGAAGCTCTAGAGTTCTCACATAAAAACTGTCACAGCTTTATAAAGATAGTCCTATATCTGCTGCATTCAGTGCCAAAGAAGCAATGGTGGAGGAGAAACATTTGGATTTATGTAGATTGTCCACAGGTTCAAGAGGCACTCCCAAATGTGGTCTCAGCATGAGTCCGGATTCACTGATTACAGAGAAGGGAGAAAAAGTCTTCTCTAGAACTAAGCTATTCCACAGTGAGCAGCAGTGGAATCTACCCACTGGGACCTAGAACGGGAAAGTCCTGTTTATAAAACAACGTGCACAGTATTTGCAAGAAAGAGTTAAATTTAGTAAGGAAATACAGGCTCAAAATATAAATGTGAATGAAGATGTTTTGACTAATCAATAAAATAGTCTCAAATAAGACCTGGTGAATAAGATTGTCAGCTTTGCAGGTATCTAATAAGTTTAATAAACATTTAAAAAGTTATAATGTAAGCATAAGAAGGCTGCAGGATCTATGTTAATATCAGATAAAACTTCAAGACCAAAAAAAAGAGACATAAAGTGAGATAATTTATAAGAACAGAAAAATCAATTTATCAGAAAGACAAAAATCTTTAATATGCATGCATCCAATAATAGAGCTTCACAATGCATAAAGCAAAATTTGGCCAAGTTAAAGGAAAACATACTCAATTTCATAATCATTGTTGGGGATTCTAACACATATCTCACAGCTGATAGATAAAAATCAATAACATGGATGATCTGAACAACATTATTGATTGGCATGATCTAATTGAATCTGTGGAACACTATACCCTAACACTGTAGGATATAATTATTTTCAAGTGGATATGGTACATGTGCCAAGATGTGATATACCATATGCTGGGCCATAAATTCAAAAGAATTGAAATACAGAGCCTGTTATTTTGAAGCAGTGAAATTAAATTAGAAATAAATGTATAAGGAACCCATACAACCCAACACCAAAAAAGCACAATCCTACTTAAAACAATGGGCAGAGGACATGAATAGATTTTTTTTTTTGCAAAGAAGACATACAGATGACCAACAGATACATGAAAAGATGCAATCATGAGGGAAATGCAAATCCAAACCATGAGCTATCACCTCACACTTGTCAGAATTGCTATCATCAAAAAGTCAACAAATAAGTGTTGGTGAGGATGTGGAGAAAAGAGAACTCTTGTACATTGTTGGTGTAATTGTTAATTGATGCAGTCACTATAGAAAACAGTATGGAGATTCTTCAGTAAAATTAAAAATAAAACTACTTTATATCCCAGTAAATCCACTTCTGAGTATTTATCCTAAGAAATCCAAAACACTGATTTGAAAAGATATGTTCACCACTATGTTCATTGCAGCATTATTTACAATAGCCAAGATATGAAAGTGACATAAGTGATTCCATACACACACACACACACACACACACACACACACACACACACACACATATATATATATATATATTAGTGATATATATTAGTGTTATATATATGTATTATATATATAATGTATTAGTGTTACTCATTAGTACCCACATTCTGTTTAATAACTTAAAAAATTTTAAATAAATATTTTCATATGCTTAGTTTTCTTATGTAACTCTTTTTGTGAATTATATTTTTCACATACTCTTGTTTACTATGCTTTTTAAAATCTTCTCATTTCCTGCCCTGCTATTTGTTCAAGATACAAATGGGGAAGAGCTGGTAGAGTAAACCAAGTCACCACGACTTTAATTTGAGTATATTGCCTCAAAATAATGTTTCATAACAGCTATAGGTAACCATTATCTATTAGACTTCATTATTTTTCTCTTTGGAATAAATAAGTTATCCCTGTAGGAAGAAAATACAGCTCACAGTAAAGCTGCAGATGTCACAGATTCTCCATGACAGTTATCATGGTCAAGAGTTTGGAAGAAATAAATATGGTGTATCTAAACAGATACTTGACTCCATTAGTCCTTTTTATCCCACCAATATTTTGTGTGGACCTGAATTTTTATAGGGATAAACTCCATTTTTTTCTTGCAGTACATCTGCAGCCATAGACCTTGCCTTTAGAATTTAAAGAACCATTAATTATTTGTTTGAGGATCCATAATTTACTTTAGAGAAAACATTAGGGTTTTGTGATAACTGTAGATGTATGTATTGGCTATTAACTTCTCAATTTGCTCCAAATTTTACTCTACCTCTTACATTTTTTTCATATCTCTGGTTTCAGATTTTAGGTGTTACATAATTTTATTAAAGAGTTTTCTCTGCTTTCCATCTTTTACTAATTTGGGTGTGCTTTAGTGAGAGGAGTATATTAGGTGAGTGTATGTGTGTGTATGTGATATAATTTACATAAAATGTACAAATTCAATGGGTGTACAGTTAAATGAGTTTTTGTAAATTCATACACTCATATAAAAACTGCCACAATCAGGACAGAACATTTCCATTAATGCTAAAATCTTCCATTATCTCCTTCCCAGTCAATTCTTCTCTCATCATTATCTCAGGCAAACAGATCTTCTTCCTGTTACTATAGATTAGATATATCTCACTAATAATTTCATTTAAGTGGAATCATACAGTATGTATTCTTATGCATCTGGCTTCTTTCATGCAGCATGCATGAAAACTTAGTCATACCGACACATGGATCTGCAGTATGTTTCTTTTTATTACTGAGTAGTACTTCATTTTAAAGATTTGCCAAGTAGTTTATCACATCTGTTGATTATTATTATTTTTTCCCATTTTGAATATTATGAATAAATCTGCTATGAACAAGTCAGTGTGAACATGCACTTTTTAGGTAAATATCTAGGAGTGGAATTGTGTGTCATATGGTAAATATATGCTTAACTCTACAGGAAATGCCAGTCTTCGAAAATTTTTGTACCTTTTACATTTGTGCCAGTAGTGCATGAGAGCTCCAGTTGGTCCACAACCTTGTCAATACTTGATATTTTCAGTCTTTTAAATGTTAGCCATTCAAGTAGAAGTGCATTGCTATCATATTGTGACATTAATTTGCATTTTCTTCATTATGAAAGACAGTGAACATCTTTTAATGTGCTTATTTATTACTTATGTGACTTCTTTGTGAAATGTGTGTTCAAATTGTCTGCCAATTTTTAATTGGGATGTTTATCTCCTTAATGACATAAATTTCTTCACATATTCTTGATCTGAGTTTTCTGCCATATATATGAATTCTTGGAGTAACCTTTTCTCTGAAGTATATTTTTCACATACTATTGTTTACTATGCTCCTTTTCTTACATCATTCAATTTATTTCCTGTCCTGATTGTTTCTCAAGATAAAAATATGGGAAAGTAACAGCAGTGAAAAAAACCTATCCAAAACTTAAATTTAAGTATGTTTTCATAGATTTTTGTTTGTTGTCTTATAGTTAATTTGTATATATACCTCCCTCATTAAATTAAGTTTCCTGAGAGTAAGTACGATAAATTTTTATAAAATGTCTTAAGACATACCTCCTCTCGGCATACATTTCTTGGTAGTTGGTGGAAGAAAGCAGTTCACTCAATAGGAGACATTAACAATTGGGACTTGGACTTCAAATCCCACAGATTAATAGGACCCCTGCCATAGAATAAGTTATATGTGATAAATTTCATCTAGATGTTTACGGTACCTGAAGAAATATTGGGTTACAGAAATTGCCTAAAAAGGCTACATTTTCCAAAGAGATACTTGGGCTATCTATTAGGGGAAGCCTCTTAATATAAACTAATGTGATTATTAAAAATTTTCTAGAACCGATACACTTCCAGTGGATTTTCCATACAAATGGTCTTCTTGGCTCATGCTGCTAACTTTCCTAAAATCTCCCAAAGGTTCACAACACCTAAACAAGCAGTATCTGGCCTTGGCGTGCCCCATATGACTTGCCGAGTAGCCCTAAGCCCGGCACTAGTGACAGCCACCCTCGATTGGTGATTTGACCTCTCAAGGCACTTCTAAGTGCAATGTGAGTGATGGCATCTGTGGATTGCATGGCGGCTTATGACAAGTGGCCCCGGACAGAGCACAAGCAGCAGCTGAACTTAGTTTGTGGCAGGAACCCTCCCAGAAGTCCCTGGTCTACACATCTGGTGGCCGGCCTTGGTCTGAGCTGGAACAACACCAAGGATTATATGTGAAGATGACACTCCCAAGGAGCAGACAGAACAAGCACCAGAGCCCTGCTGAAGCAAATCCTGCTCTGCAGGGTCAGCCTTTGAACAACAGCTCCTCCACTGGTCATGGCCAAACATCACAACAAATCAGCCAAGGTTCAATCCCTCCCATTGATGAGCAAGCAGCAATCAAGGAACAACTATAACAGGAGGGCATATACAATCCATACAATCTGACTCGTGACCAAGGAAAACCACCACTGGACCCATAGCACACCTGTTACATAAGGCCACTCTAAGACTAGGAGATGTAGCAGCCCTACCTAATATATAAAGCAAACATAAGTTGGCAGCACAAATGGGAAGATGAAGAAACATGTCCCAAATTAAAGAACAGAACAAAGTTCCATAAAAATATTTAAAAATGGAAATAAGCAATCTACCAGATGCAGAGTTCAAAACATGTTTTTTTCTGTTTTGTTTTTGTTTTTGTTTTTAAATAAGGATACTCAAAAAACTTAGGAGAAAAGTAGATGAACTCAGTGAGAACTTTAACAAATAGAAAACATAAAAAAAATACCCAGTCAGATATGGAGAATACAATAACTGAAATAAAGAATACATTCTGAAGAATTAACAGTAGATTAGATGAAGTAGAGAATTTAATCAGTGATTTAGAACATAAGATAGTAGAAACCACCCAATTAGAATAGAAACAAGAAAAAAAGAATCCAAAAGAAAAAAGTGAGGATTGTTTAAGGTGCCTTTGGGACAACATCAAGCATATCAAAATGTACATCATAGTGATAACAGAAGGAGAACAGAGAGAGAGATCAAGGAATTGAAAACCAATGTCAAGAAAAAAATGACAAAATACTTCCATAACCTGGTGAAGGAAATAGACATACAAACCCAGTAAGGGAAAGAACAGAACAAAGTAAGGGAAAGAGTCCCAAGCAAGATGAACCCAAAAAAGCCCACACCAAGACACATCATAATTAAATGTGAAACTTAAAGAAAAGAGGGAACTAACAGAGAAACGTGGGGGAGTGAGAGACGTCTCCAGATCTCTCCCCTTGAAACAATAGCTAAATATCTAAAACTCAACAAAAAACACCCAACCTGCACATAAGCATGTCTGAGCAAGGGATCTGCATATAAGAGCTAAAATAGGTAAAAACCTCGGGAGTCGGGAGATAGACTGGGAGAAACAAAGAAGCTGCCTCTCGCAGCCGGAGCTCCCAGCAGGAGGAGTGGAGGAGAGAAGGCGTGGTGGGTTCCCTGAACAGCCCTTCCTGGAAGAACTGTGAGCTCCACACAGTGGCAGTGACCAGGAATCAAGTGAGAATGCAGAAAAGTGGGAAAAGCAAAGAATTGGGGACAGCAGAGAAGTGGGGACGACAAGAAGCAACGGTTAATTATTACCAACTGTGGTTGCAAAATTTGAGGCTGAGCCACAGCCCTCATCCTCCTACCTAGAGGGCTCCTCCCACCATATCCTCTGAGACCAAACACAGAGGAGCCTCAGGGAAATCTGAGAAAATGCTACTGAATCTGTCGATAATACTGACAGGTACTGAGACTGAGGGAAGTGAGCATGATTGAATATTTATAAGAAAAAAAAGGCATTACTAAGACTTTATATAAGCAGGGATCCAAGAGGCTTAAATACCACCTACTGTAAACCAAAAGAAAAACACCATCTTTGCAAAAGCCTAAAGAGAGACTTTTATATAATGAATCTTCTTTCTGGAAAAAAAGCAAAACACACTTCCATTAATTCCCAGGCAGAGAAATAGTCCATTAAACACCATGAACAACCAAGGTGACAAAGCAGCTCAGAAAGAAAGAGAAAAATCTCTAGAAAATAAGCTTAAAGTCATAGAAATATGCAACTTAAATGGCAGAGAATTCAGGATGGTACTTCTGAATAAACTCCATTAAAATAATTCATATATACAATTCCAGGAATTGAAAAAAACCAAATAGATCAGCAGAATGAGTTCTTTAGCAAGGAGCTTAAAACCCACAAGGAGAACTGAATTGAACTTCTGGAAATGAAGAATACACTGAAAGAGATGAAAAAATGAAATAGCAGACTTGAGAAATAGAGTCAACCAAATGGAGGAAAGGATCAGTGATATCGCAGACAGAAATCTAGAAATAAATTTGAAGGAAGAAGAGAGAAACCAAAGAATGAAAAATAATGAAAGAGAAATACAAGAACTAGCTGATACTATCAGGAAAGGAAACATAAAAATAATGGGCAATCTCCAAAGACAGAAAAAAAGATCAGAGATTAGAAAGCATTTTCAGACAAATAGTTGACGAGAATTTAAGAATTCTAAGGAATAAACTGGAGCTTGGAATTCAAAAAGTCAACATAACACCCAATTATCTCACCCAAAAAGGCCTTCTCCAAGACAAATTATATTAAAATTATCAAAAATCAATGACAAAGAAAGAATTCTCAGGGTAGCCAGGGAACAGAAGATGCTAACATATTAAAAAACAAACAAACAAATAAACAAATTAGATTATCATCAGAATTCTCAGCACAAACATAACAAGCCCAAAAGAAGTGGAATCAAATATTCAAACTATTAAATGAAGGGAACTACCAACAAATCTCACCTTTAGATATGAAGGAGAAATAAAGATCTTTCCAGACACACAAAAATTGAGGGAATTCTCCAATACGAGGCCTGCATTACAGGAAATACTGAAAGAGATCAGCTGAGCTAAAACAAAATGAAAAAAAAAATACATAACTTGGAGTAAGACGACTAGCAGGCAGATAGAAGCAGAGGCATGCAACACTTACTAAGAACAGGAAATTATAAGTTAAGCAGTAAGAAGACATTTGTTTTGGCAAGATAGTAATGAACATTCAGCATACATAAGAACAAATTGAGACAACAATAACAAAAAAGGGGAAGATTCAAAGATCCAAATTCTCAAAGGAGAATGGAGATAAGGCATACACAGAAAAAAATGGACTACTATATAATATATATAACTATCCTCTACATATTTGTAATGGTAAACACAAACCAAAGATACAGTACTAAAGTATATAACATAAAATAAGAAGGACGAGAGGAAAATCCCACAAAACACAACCAAAGGAAAAACAAACAAACAAACAATCAAAAAACAGACACAAAAGGAAAAGAAAACAATGGAAACAACGAGCTACAAGAAAGCAGAAGATAAATGGACTATAGAAAAACATCATATTTCAATAATTACCCTAAATGATACTGGACTGACCTCACCAATAAAAAGGCACAGAGTTGTATATTGGATCAAACAACAAAACCCAAACATACTCTGCCTCCAGGAGGCACATCTCAGTTCCAAAGACAAATATAGACTCAAAGCAAAACGATAGAAAATGATATTTCAAGAAAATGGTATTCAGAGAAAAACAGGAGTAACGATACTAATATCAGCCTGTATAGACATCAAAATAAAGAAACATAAAGAAAGATACTGAGGGACACTTCATAATGATAAAGGAAATCATGCACCAAGAAGACACAATACTTATTAATATCTATGCTCCTATTCAGGGAGCTCCCAAAATATATAAACCAATTACTAACAGAACTAAAGGGAGAAAAAGACAAAAATGCTGTGATAGTAGGTGATCTAAATACCCACTGTTGGATAAGGACAGATCATCCAAACAGAAAATCAATAAGGAAATAACATCCTTAAATGACATATTAAACCAACTGGACATAATTGACATTTACAGAGCCTTCCATTCCAAAACAGCTGCTTATACATTCTTCTCTAGTGCACATGGAACCTTCTCAAGAATCGATCACATACTGGGACACAGAGATAGATTCAACAAATATAAGAGGTTCGAAATCATACCAAACATATTCTCTGATCATAATGTTTTGAAACTGGAGATCAACTAAGAACATGAGAAGTACCACAAATACATGGAGGTTAAACAACATGCTACTGAAGAATGACTGGGTCAGAGAAGAAATACAAAGGGAGATCAAGAAATACATAGAAACAAATGATAATGATAGTACAACATATCAAAACTTTGGGATACAGCAAAAGCGGTCGTAAGAGGAAACTTCATATCATTACAGGTCTATCTTGAAAAACGAGAATGGGCCCAAATAAACAATCTAATGTTTCATCTTAAGAAACTAGAAAAGGAAGAACAAATGAAGCCTAAGGGCAGCAGAAGGAAAGAAATCATCAAAATTAGAGCAGAATTAAATGAAATTAAAAACAAAACAAAACAAACAAAAAAAAATAGAAAAAAAGTAAATGCAACAAAGAGCTGGTTCTTTGGGAAGGTTAATAAAATTGACAAACCTCTGACTAGATTCACTAAAGAAAAAAGAGAAAGGACACAAATAAACAAAATCAGTACTGAAAGAGGAGCAATGACGACACACCACAAAAATACAAAAGATCATACAAGAATACTATGAAAAAGTATATAACATCAAATTTAACAACCTAGAAGAAATGGGCAAGTACTTGAAAAGATATAACCTTCCTAGACTGAATCAAGGAGAACCGGAAAATCTAAATAGACCGATCAGCATTATGGAAATTGAAACCATTATCCAAAATCTGCCAAGTGTAAAAGTTCAGGACCAGATTGTTTCACCAGTGAATTCTACCAAACATTCAAAGAAGATTTAATAACTATTCTCCTCAAACTCTTCCAGAAAATTGAAGAGGAGGCAGTGTTTCCTAACTCATTTTATGAGACCATTATTACTCTGATACCATAATCTTTTAAAGATAATACAAAAAAGAAAACTACAGACCAATATCTCTCATGAACACAGATGCAAAAATCCTAAATAAGATACTAGCGATCCAAATAAAGCAACATGTTAAAAAGATTATACACCATGATCAAGTGGCCTTCAACCCAGAGGCCCAGGGATGGTTCAACACATGCAAATCAATTAATGTGATATACCACACAAACAAGTTAAAAAATAAGAATCATGTGATCATATCAATAGATGCAGAAAAAGCCTTCAACAAGATACAGCATCCATTTATGATGAAAACACTTAACAAAATCAGTATAGAAGAAAATTACCTTAACATAATAAAGGCCATATACGACAAACCCTCAGCCAACATTATACTTAATGGTGAAAAACTAAAAACCTTTCCTTTAAGATCGAGAAAAATACAAGGCTGTTCATTATTGACTCCTTTATTCAACATAACATTCGAGGTCCTAGTGAGTGCAATCAGGCATGAGAAGGATATAAGAGACATTCAAGTAAGAAATGAAAAAGTCAAACTCTCACAATTAATTGATGAAATGAATGTCTATATAGAAAACCCTAAAGACTCTATAAAAACACTACTAGAAACAATAAGCAAATGCAGTAAAGTTTCTGGATACAAAATCAATGTCAACATTCCTTAGCATTCTTATACTCTAATAATGAAGTGTCAGAAAAACAAGTGGAAAAAATAATTCCTTTTGCAACTACAACAAAAAGAATAAAGTATCTAGGAATAAATTTAATGAAACATGTGACGGACCTATATATAAATAAAATTATAAGACCCTATTAAAAGTAACTGAATACGATATAAAGAAAAGTTTTTCTGTGTTCTTGGATTGGAAGAATCAACATAGCTAAAATGACCTAAAGCGTTATACAGATTTAATGCAATTCCCATCAAAATCCCATCGGCCTTTTTTAAGTAAATAAAACAAAAAATCATCAGATTCGTATGGAAGCACAAAAGACCCTGAATTGGCAAAGCCATCCTTAGAAAAATGAAGAATTCTGGAAACATCACTCCGTCTGACTTCAAATTATACTATAAAGCAACAATACTAAATACAGCATGGTATTTGCAGAAAAACTGATACACAGACCAGTGGAACAAAACTGAAAGTCCAGAAGTAAATCCATGTTTATATGGGCAAGTAAATTTCAACAGAACATTCCAAAACATACAGTGGAGAAAGGAAAGCCTCTTTAATATATGGTGCTGGGAAAACTGGAAAGCCCCCTATAAAAGAATGAAACTAGACAGTTGTCTATCACCACACACCAATATTAACTCAAAATGGATTAAGGATCTGAATATAAGACCTGAAACAATAAATTGCATAGAAGAAAACATAGGAACTAAACTCATGGACTTTGGACTTAAAGAGGATTTTATGAATTTGATCTCAAAGGGAAGGGCAGTAAAAGCAAAAATAAATTCATGGGCAGGAGTGAGTACTGACAAGCTTCAGAAAAAAGATAGTATTGGCTATGTCTAAAGAAGTGGTTCTGGATGGAATACAGGACAAAATAGATTTTAAAAAAATTTAGGAGGCAGAATTAAAATCAGTTAGTAGTCAATAGGATACACAGAATTTATTATTTCTGACAGGTTGACTTAAGAAATTTTACTTTAAGCTAATTGCATATCTCATCAAATTCAGAATTATTTCTTTGAAGAAGGCACGCTTGTGAGCATAGTAAATGTCAAGGTTAATATGATGAAAGTGACTTCCTTTAATGGCCAGTTAAAGTGTACTCATTCATAATAGGTTCAAGACAAATTAATACTGTTTCCCTTTTGAATATTCTTCAATATAACTTCTTTCATTTTTGTGTATTATATTGGCCTCTGCTTATTTAAAATGACTTATTTGGCTGCAGTTTACTTTATTCAAGCTTCTAGGGGGATTTATTTTTCCAACATTTTGAGACTGGATGATCATGTCTTCCCCCATCACCACTTTCATCTTCCACATATAATTATAAAAATGTGGCATCAGAGAAATGTGTTGACAATTTGTTAGAAAGGGACCTTTTTACCATCGTACCTTTAGCTTCCACTTATTTCATTTGTTTTATTCTTTGAATAATTACAGTGATAATGGAGGTGTAAAAGAGGTATAATGGAGGAAAGCATGAAAAAGTATGTATTGCAGAAGAGATAAAATATATTTAATAATAGCTCCTTCAACAGTAAAAATAGCATTAGTGCTACTGATGCAGACTCAAGTAAATTTTTCAAAAAGTAAAATATAGTATTTTTAGCAGAGTCTTAGCTTAATATATGACAAAATACATATGTATTTCTCACTGTTCAGTGAAAACTTATGTAACCTTTCATTGTATTACTAAAGGACAAATCATAATTATGAACTTAAATTAATGCTCATTAATTAGTGGAATTTCTAATACAAAGAGAGAAAATGTTGAGCGTAGGACAAATTATGTATAGCAGCCTTGGTTGAGATTCAGTCCATTGGATGAGTACAGCAAAGCACAGCAACCTAGCTTCAATCTGGGGGAGAAATGAGAGTTCCAGATGTGGTAGAAAGGTTATCATGGTTTGCTTTGGAATATCACAGAAAAGCTTTATACCACTAAAGGTTCATTCCAGTCTGGACATTCTTTGTGTCTAAAGTTCTAGAGCATGTCAAACTTTAGAAATAAAGATGACATAATTCAACTTTTTCTCAGACCTTATAAATACCCTATGAAATGAGGACTATCTCTAGCCTTATTTATAGATGAGGAAACTTAAATTATAAAAAAAAGAGGTAAAGTCTAGGGTCTTACAGTTAGTAATCTTTATAATAAGGTTTTAAACTTTTGTTGTCTGACTTTCAAGTCTGTATTCTTAAATACTACTCTACACTGCATAAGATGTCAGGGTGTAATTTTATATTTATGTCAGTATTCAGGAATAATTCTCTCATTTTCAACATAATATGAGGAAATGAAGAGAAAAGTGATTTTTCTCTAAATTACTTTTCAATGGTCTAAATGCAAGCATTTGTTCCTTCACTCAATAAGCAACTGTTGGATGCCTACTCTGTACCAATTGCATGGGGGAAATTTGAGAAGATGAATTATTACAGGGAATAGCATTTATTGGGTAAGATAAAAGGATTTATTATTTCTAACTTTTACTATAGTTTTATTCTCTTTCTGATGTACATAAATTAAGTGTTGAGGATCTGAACATGTGGAAAAGAGACCGTGTAGTCCAGAGAACACAGAAAAGTTTTTAAAAGCCCCAAACAGCAAATTATATAGGGTGCAGTTGAAGTATTAGTAATAGTAAACATTTTGGTTTGTATGACATGAGATTTATAAAAGGTAAACACTGTGTTTACATCCTCTCACAACCACATCAAACTACAACTAAATTACAATACAACCATCATTGAGAATTGCCTGAAATCTAGCTGAACAGGAGTTCTATAACTAAGGATATACAGAAGAAACTACATCGAGACTAGTAGGAGGGGAAGAGACATGGAACGGGCTGGTCCTCATACTCACCTGTTGTGGTTAAAAATCAGGAGGGGTACCTCAGTTGCAGAGGTCACCTCTGAGAAATAAGGGATCTTAACCCCACGCCAGGCTCCTCAGCCTAGGATTTCAAAGCTGGGGCGAGAAGTCTCTATAACTTCTGGCTGTGAAAACCAGCGGAGATTGTGGCTGAGTGACATGAAGGGCTGCTGAAGTCCCAGGCATTCCTCTTACAGGGCCCGCACATGGACTTACTCAACAGTCTCAATCACTCTGAGCTCCATTGCTGGGGCAACAGCTCAAGAGGGCCAGGGACATACAGGGGAGAACTGAATTTTCTGGCTTCAGAGCAAGGGCTAGAGAGGCAGCTTTCTCCCCGAACAAAGTTCTGGCAGAGCCCTTCACATAAGTGGCCTGAGGCGAACTCTGAAAATAGTTTGCTGTTCACTTGACCCAGAAAACCCACAAAATCATGCAAATCAAGAGGTTCTAATCTTCAAGTTCATTTTAAAAACACTCGTGAAACTGCCCTGGCCACTGAGAGTATGCATATCCAAAAAGCCACTAAATATCTGAGAGATGTCACTTTACAAAAGTAATGTAAGCAATTCTGTTGTTACAGTGGTGGAGTTGGTAGGTGTGCCCAGGTCAAACAGTGAGGCTGGATCAATGGCCCAAAAAGAGTGATGAATTTTTGCTACACATGCTTAAAAATGCAGAGAATAATGCTGAACTTAAGGGTTTAGATACAGAGTCTTTGGTCATTGAGCACATACAGGTAAACAAAGCTTCCAAGATCTAGCACAGAACTTACAAAGCTCATGGGTGGATGAACCCCTACATGAGCTACCTCGACTGAAAAAGAGCAGATTGTTCCAAAATCAGAAGAGGTAGCTGCACTGGAAAAAAAAAAAAAAAAGATATCCCAGAAGAAACTGAAGAAATAAAAACTTATGGTCTGGGAGTAAATTTAGCATCAAATAAATGCTCATAAAGGTTTAAAAAATTCTGGTAAAATTCATTTTCCTTTTTTTGATCACTCCTCACTCAGCCTGCAGACATAGGTAGCTGCTATATTTGATTCTCTATCAACCTGGCTAACCCCATTACCTCTGCCCTGGTGATTCTATGAGATCCTCCCAACCTAACTGGTGGAACCACCCAAACCACTTCCAGAACTTTTCTATACAAACAAACTGTCTTGGCTCATGCTGTAGAATTTCTTAAAATCTTTCAAAGTTTCGCAAAACCAAATGAGCAGCATCTGGCCTCTTAGCATGCCCCATACATTTGGTAAGCAGCCCCAAGACCAATACAAGCGGTAGCCAGCCTCGTTCCACACCTTTTCCTCTCGCAGCCACCTCCAATCAAAAGACATAATGTTGCTAAATAGGTAAGAAAACAAGACCTTTACATATGCTGTCTACAAGAGACTCACTTCAGATCAAAAGACACATACACACCAAAAGTATAGGGAAGGAAAAAGATGTTTCATGAAAATGGAAATAAATAAAAACTGAGGTATCAATACTTATACCAGACAAAATAGACTTTAAATCAAAGGCTATAGTAAGAGACAAAGGACCCAGTAATTTCACTTCTGAGTAATTATTCAAAGAAACCCGAAAGACTACTTTGAAGGGAGATGTGCATCCCTATGTTCATTACAATATTATTTACAGTAAGATAGGGAGGCAACCTGGGTGTCCATCAATGGAGGAATGTATAAAGAAGGGATGGTACATATATACAATGAAAAATTAGTCTGCCATAAAAACAAACTAAATCTTGCTATCTGAAATAATATGGATGGACCTGGAGGATATTGTGCATAGTAGAGCAAACCAGTCAGAGAAAGGCAAATGCCATATGATTGCATTTATATGTGGAATATAAAGAACAAAATAAATAAATAAACAAAACAGAAACAAACTCATAGATACAGAGAGCAAACTGATAGTTGTCAGATGGCTGGGTGAAAAAGGTGAAGGGATCAAGAAGTACTAATTGGTAGTTGCAAAATATTCATGGGAATGTAAAGTATAGCACAAGAAATAGGGTCAATCATATTGTAATTACTATGTAGGGTGTCAGATGGGTGTCAGATTTATCAGAGTAATCACTTCATAAGTTATATAAATGTCTAATCACTCTGTTGTACACATGAAACTAATATAATCTTGTATGTCAACTGTCATTTAAATTTTTAAAATATTTTTTTTAAAGAAGACAGCTTAAAAATCACAGAGAGCATTAAATTCAAGGCGAAGGAATGTATACTGTATCCCGAGGCCAATGTCAAAAGATTAATTTTGAGAAAAAGTGAAATATTGAGAGTTTGGTGTTCAGTTGTTTTTATGTTTTGTTTCACATATAAGTTTAATTGAGTGTGTAAAGCTAGAAGTAGGTGGGAAATAGAAACCTCATAAGGCTATTGCAGAGGTGGAAATGACGTGAATTTGGAGCAAATGGTAGCAAAATGGAAAAGTAAGGTTAGATGTGAAAAAGTTGTAAAGTTATAAAAACTTTTAAGATACTGCCTATTCTGAGTTATCTTGTGTAATGGGAAACATGATGAATTCTGCAGTCTGCAAAATCCAGCTTTCTTTCTATATAACTTTATACAAGTTATCTAGACTCTTATACTTCTAAAATAGAGATGGATGTTTATGTTACATCTTTTAATTTGTATAAAACACCTACAAAATAAAGGGTACATAGAAGATTCTCCATTTGTCTTTTCATTCCAAAGATCACAACACAAGACAGTAGACTATTAATATTATAATTTATGTTTTTAAAGTGTGATAGGAATTTAAAGATAAAAGTTCCAAGAAGCAAGGTAATCATTCAATGAAGTATCTAATCAAGAAATAGTTTGAATATTCAATATGTGTACATAGTTTTCCAGGTGCTGGTGATACAATAGAAGCCTAGAAAAGATGACTAAATAAAATATATGGTGCTAGATCTTGTAAGATACTAAAGATGTTAATTGTTAGGGAAGGAAGAAAAGATTCTATGCCGGAGTATAAACAGTATTGACTCAGGTAGATAGGGATGGGGAATGGAAGACTAAGGATAGAGATGCCAACCTTTTAATTCAATATTTTAGTCTATATATAAAATCAAGAGTTTCTAGTAAAATATCACATATAAGGCTAAAAAAAGGAAGTTAACATTAACAAGAAGTTTTCCAACTGGGATGAGTAGATTAAAATTTGTTCTTCTCGTGAAACCAAGAAAGCTAAGAAAAGCCACTAGTTATAAGAAAAGTTGATAAATTTATTTTTGTGTATATTAAAAATGAGGTATTTGAAAGTCTAATTTAACTTGGTAACAGATTATAAATTTTTGGTAGGCTTTTTCCTAAGTTCTCATCAAGACAGTCATCAAAATACATAAAGATACAAAAACTGATATCCAACACCTATTACGAAGTAAGTGTGGATCATATGGAGCAAAATAGGGGACTAGGAAGCTCCGAGCTCTCATTTCCCAATAGCAATATTAAAAAAAAAAAAAAGAAGTAACTGTCTGAATAAATTTTACTAGAGTTCTGGAAAACAGAGGTGCACTGCAACCAAGTAAATGCCCAATTAAGAAAAAGCCATCTCCAAAATGGGAAGAATTTCTGGCATTTTCACTTACCCTTTTCCTAGTGTGGCAGTGATTTTAGTCTTGAAGCTCCACCAGCCTGGTTCTCTTCCTTCTAGAACCAGAGTGAACAAAGTAGACTTTATTTGCAAATTATTGTGTACATCTGTTCTAAACTGTCTGTGGAATACCTGAAAGACTGATGTGAGGTACTTGACTCTGTTTTGCCTAAGAACTCAGACAGGAAAAGCAGTGGATACTGTTGATAAAAGATTTGTAAGTGAACTACAGAATCCCAGATGCCTGGGACAAAAGATTATTTGTGAAAACATAATATAGACCATTTATACCACGGAAGAAAACCTGGGGCAAGATTCTGGGAAATCGAAACAACCAAAAGCTTCTGTGTATAGGAAGAAATTTAGAAAGCCACATACATGCTTAGACGATATACACATTCAGTAAAGACTTGAGATGGCCTTAAGCTTTCACCTGGGGCAGATCCCTAGGCCTAGAGCAACCCTCGCTAAATGCTGAAAGAGAGCATGAACACAGAGCCAATCTACAAAGATTAGAGAGGTTTTTTTTTCTTCTTGTTTTTTTTCTGTTTTTAAATTTTGGTATGTTGTTTTTCTGTTTTATCTCCTTTCATTCAAGAAATTTTTGTCAAAAAATTAGCCAAACATGACCTACTTTAGTAATCACACGCAATAAATAGTTTTGCAAAATAATTTGTAAAAGTCACAAAACAAATGAACTTCTACTGCTTTCAACGGTCAAAAAAAAATTATAAAACAAAACAACAAACCCTGGGTAAGGGGGAGAATGTGATTTCTGGAGCTATCCATTAAGAGTCAAATGCCCAATTTTTTATAAAAATTATATCATATAGAGAAATAGAATATGGCTCAATTAAATGAAAAAAACAAAACTGACAGAAACCATCCATTTCAATCACTCTTCAATAAATATTTGTAGAATAAATAATAAGAATAAGTAAAAAATTAAAATCCACAATTAATGACTAGATAAGATGACCATTATGCCATAAGCATGAAAAATGTAAATTTGAAAACCAGAGTAAAATAGATGGTTAATCCATCTATATCACAAATGGCAGTATTTCATCTTTTCTTACGGCTGAGTAATATTCCATAGTATATATGCATCCCGTCTTTATCCAATCATTTATCAAAGGACACTGGTTGTTTCCATGTCCTGACCACCATGAATGATGCAGCTATAAACATTGGGGTTCATATATCTTCAAAGATAGATGATTTCAGGTTTTTTGGGGTATATACCCAGAAGGGGGATTGCTAGGTCATATGGTAATTCTATTCTTAATTTTTTGAGGAATCTCGATACTGCTTTCCATAGTGGCTGTACCAATTTACATTCCCACCAGCAGTGTATGAGAGTTCCTTTTTCCCCACAACCTCTCTGACACTTGTTATTACTTGTCCTGTTGATGATAACCATTCTAACAGGTTTGAGATGGTATCTCACTGTGGTGTTGATTTACATTTCTCTAATAACAAGTGAAGTTGAGCATTTGTTCATGTTTGTTGGCCATTTGTATGTCTTCTTGGGAGAAGTGTCTTTTTGGGTTCTCTGCTTATTTTTTAATTGGATTTTATTTTTTATTGTTGAGTTGTATGAGTTCTTGTATATTTTGGATATTAGTCCCTTATCAAAAGTGTTGTTTGCAGATATCATATCCCATTCACTTGGTTTCTTCTTTATCTTGCTGATTTTTTTTTTTTTTTTGCTGTGCAAATGCTTTTGAGTTTGATATAGTCCCATTCATTTATTTTTGCTTCTACTATCCTTGCCTTTGAGGTCAAATTCCTAAAAGCATCTCTAAATCCAAGGTCCATGAGGTTAGTACCTATGTTTTCTTTTTTTTTTTTGCAATTTATTGTTTCCACTCTTATATTTAGGTATCTGTTCCATTTTGAGTTAATTTTGATGCACGGTGACAAATAGCAGTCCAGTATCATTCTTTTGCCTTTGGCTTTACAATTTTCCCAGAACCTGTTATTGAAGAGGCTTTTTTTCTGCCTTGTATGGTTTTGGTTCCTCAGTCAAAAGAAAATTAAAAAAAAATTATTTGCCCATATATATGGGAAAATTTTTCTGGACTCCCAGTTCTGTTCCATTGGTCTGTGTGTCTATTTTACTGCCAATACCGTGTTGTTTTGAACACTGTTGCTATGTAATATAATTTGAAGTCAGGAAGAGTAATATCACCACCCTTGTTCTTTTTTCTCAGGATTGCTTTGTCTATTTGGGATCCTTTAAAATGTTATACAAATCTAATGATTTCTCATTATATTCCTTTAAAAAATGCCATTGAGACTTACTGGGGATTGTATTAAATCTGTATACTGCTTTGAGTAATAAAATGATTTTAACTATTTTGATTTTTTTCAATCCAAGAACATAAAATATCATTCCATTTCTTTATATCTTTTTCAATTTCTTTTTTTTTTCCTGGCTTCAGTGAAATATAATAGACAATTAGTTGCTCATATTTGCATTATACAATTCAATGAGCCTTTTTTCAATTATAGATGTCCTACAATAATATATTAGTTTCAGTTATACAACTTAGTGATTAGGGATCTACATATATATAACTCACAAAGTTATCACCCCACTAAATCTAGTACCCCTCTTCCACTTACATGTTTATTACATTAAACTAATGCTACACTTTATATCTCCATGTCTGTTTTTTAACTATCCATTTGTACTTATTAATCTCTTTGCCCTTTATCACCATCCCCCACCTCTGATTTAATAGCCCTCAAAATATTCTCTGTATATATTAGTTTGCTTCCATTGTTGTTGTTGTTTACTTTGTTCTTTAGATTCCACATGTGAATTCATGTGATATTTGTCTTTCTCTATCTGTCTTAATTAATTTAGCTCAATACCCTCTAGGTCCATCAAAACAATATTTTTTCCCATCCCCTTCCTTTTAGTCTGTATATGTCTTTTAATCTGAAGTGAGTCTCTTGTAGTCAGCATATGTAGGGGTCTTATTTTCCTATCCATTCGGCCACCCTATTTTTTGGTTGGAGCACTTAATTATTTTCCATCTGAGGTACTTGTTAATAGATACGGAGTTATTACCATTTTTTATTCATGATTTTGATACATGTTTTCTGTTCTTAAAGAAGTCTCTCCAACATTTCCTGTAATACTGGCTTGGTGTTGATAAATTCCTTTAGCTTATTTTTGTCTGGGAAGTTCTTTATCTGTTCTTTGACTCTAAATGATAGCTTTCCTGGATAAAGTATTCTTAGTTGTAGATCCTGGATTTTTATCACATCAAATATTTTGTGCCAAGCCCTTTAGTCCTGCCAAATTTCTTTTGAGAAATCAGCTGCCAGTCTTATGGGTGCTCCCTTGTAGGAAACTGATTTTCTCTAGCTATTAAAATTCTCTCTTTGTATTTAATCTTTGTCATTTTAATTATGTCATGTTTTGGTGTGTAGTTCTTTGGGTTCCTCTTTCTTGGGACTCTCTGAGCTTCCTGTGGTTGTATGTCTATTTCCTTCCCCAGGTTAGAGAAGTTTTCCATCATTATTTCTTCAAATAGCTTTTCTACTTCTGGTTCTCCCTCTCTTCCTTCAGGTATTCCCTATTATGCAGATGATTTTACACTTAATTTTCTCCCAAAGACTTCTTAAATTATTATTATATACTTGGCTTCCTTTTTCTTGCTGTTCTGATTGGGTGACCTTGGTTTAGCCATCCTCTATATCCCCTTCTTCCTCCACTTGATTCTCTCTAATATATTCTTCTTCTCAGATAATGTATTCTTCATTTCTGACTGGGTTCCTTTTATAATTTTTATTTCTATTTTTATGTTTTTATCTCTTTGTTAAAGTTCTCACTGAGTTCATCTAAACTCCCCCTACATTCATTGAGCATCTTTATAACCAGTGTTTTGAATTCTGCATCTGTTAGATTGTTTGACTCCGTTTTTCCTTGATCTCTGTTCTGTTCTTTTATATGGTTTCTGCTTCTTTGTCTTCCCACTTTGGCTACCTTTCTGTGTCTGTTTCTATGTAGCAAGCAAAGCTCTTAAGTCCCCCGGTCCTGTTAGTGTGGCTTTGTGTGGTAGGTGTCTAGTGGCACAGTCCTGAGAGGGGTTTAGCAGCAGGCCAATTTAGTCCCAGTCCATGTCCCTCCAAGGTCACCTGTTAAGATTCAGCAAGCAATCCACAGATGTTACGCTTATAGTTACCTCAAAAGGCTACACCAGAAACCGCGGTCAGTTGCCACCAGTGTGGGTCTTGGAGTTCACTCAGCAAGTTGCACAGGACTCGCCAATGACACAACTGGATGTGGTTTGGGTAGGACTGTGAGTTGGGGGAGGCGGAGTTTCAGGGAATCCTCTGGGCGGAGTGACCTCTGTTATCCAGTTAGATGATGTCTTAGCTATGGCAGCACTTGCATCCACACACTGGGAAGGGGTATGGCTTAACAGAGGAACAATGGATACTGCCAGCACTTCTGCCCAGGAGAAAGCCTCTCCTCCGGCCCTTACTTTGACAACTCAGTGTACCCCTGTAAGTTTCTGGTGCCCCACACCCCCAATGAGCCACTAATGGATGCTGATGCTCAGAATGAGCAAGTCCTTCAGTGCGAAAGTCCAGTTGCAGACATGGCCCCTTTAAAACATTTTTGCAGCTGCTGGCTGCAGCTGCCACAGCCTCTGTCCCACTCAGCCACTCGCATCTGGGCAGCCTCATGTCCTTGCCTCATCCTACCTCCTCCAGTTGCAGAGTGATTTCTTATTTCTCACCCTAGTTGTAGGGCTTCTGTTCATCTAGACCCCAGTTGACTCCACTTGCTCTTCGCTCCCTGTTTCTGTCACAGCTTTTTTGATGTTGTTGTAAGAGCAGATGAACAAAGACTCCATCATTTCTGCCATGTTGTCCGGCCTCTCAGGTTTTTGATTTTTGATTCAATCTACTACTTTGTGCCTATTCATTAATGGGTTCAGTCCATTCCCATTTAGAGTGATTATTGATATATGACGTTTTCCTATAGCCATTTTATCTTTTGTTTCCTGGTAGCTCCAGTGTTTCCATTGTTTCTTTGTCCTTGTGTTTTTGTTATTTTTGTTTGGTGGTGTTTTTATTTTTTCTCTCTCTTCCCTCTTGTTTTGTTATGTGTTTCTCTTCTGATATTTTTTTGTGCATGGTTATCTTTAAGTTTACATAAAGGAAGTAGTCATTTTTTTCTGTATGCGCCTTATCTCCACCCCCTTTTCAAATTCAAATCTTTACTCCCTCCTTTTTGTTTTTGTTGTCTCAAATTATCCTTATTTACACTGTGAATTCATCTTTAGTTTGAAGCAACTATTGTCTTCTTTGGGCTGTGTTCATAGCACCAATCTCTGCTCCTTTCCCTTTCCTTTTCCCTTGCTCAACTGATCCGCCCACCTTCAGATTCAGTGATGCGTAAATCTTTCAGGTGTGTTTGTGTGCTAGGCTGGGTATTTTCTCTTGGATTGTAGCTGTTCAGTTTGTTGTAATTTCAAGGGGAGAGATCAGTGGGATCCCTTATGCTGCCGTGCTTTTGACATCACTTATGACTATCATATTTCTTGTTTCCTGGAATTTTGGCTAATATAATTATTCAAGAGAAAAAAAAAAGTGGTATAAATGTAATAAAGGAATAGACCAGATGTGACAATCTGTAATTTTGTAATTGTATTCTTGGACTACCCCAGTGTTATAAACTGAGTTGTGTCACCTCAAAATTCATGTTTAAGCCCTACCCCCTAATATGCCTATATTTGGACTTAAGGCCTTAAAGAGGTAATTAAGTTTAAATGAGGTTATAAGGGTGGGGCCTTAAACTGATCTGACATGTTTCTTCTTAAGAAAAGGAAGAGAAACCAGTTTTAGGGTTAATGTTACGAGGCGAATATACAGAGAAAAGGCCATGTGAGGACTCAGTGAGTGGCCATTTGTGATTTAGCAGAAGCAAATCTCCTTCTGAGCAAGAAAAGTTCAGCCCTCCTGAGAAACACTAAATTATTTGGGAAACTATCCTCACAGACAGCTTACTGCACCTTTCCTGCCTATATGTTAAGCAAATGAGGAAGCAATTGAACCAGTGGACATAGTTAAATATTACTGGTGAAAGTGAACACCTTTGTCTTGTTTCTGATTTAACTTTGGAAAGCTTTCAATCTTTCACCGTTATAAATAATGCTAGCTGTGGGTTTTTATGTGTTTTTTGTCAGTTTGAGGATTTTCCATTCTATACCTAGTTGGATAGGAGTTTTACCATAAAAGGGTAAGGGATTTGGTGAAAGGTTTTTTAGTATAAATTGAGATAATCTTGTGCTTTTATTCTTACTTTATTAATGTGGGGTATTATGTTTTTGATTTTCATGTCAAATCAGCCTTACATCTGGGATAAATCACACTTGGTCACGTTATATAATTTTATTAATATTGTTGTGACCGAAATAACCAGGCCCAACTCGAGTGCTCTAGTCCAAGAGACAGTTTATTAGCCGGCGGCTGTCCTTGCAAAGGAGCAGCCCCGAGACGCAGGGGCAC
>NW_011889116.1:3105924-3120560 GCF_000151845.1 Pteropus vampyrus
CATTTACAACTATTAATTTCCCTAGGTTTAAGGCTTTCACTTCATCTTATTAGCTTTGGTTGTTGTGTTTTCATTTTCATTTGTCTCAAAGTATTTTCCAAATTCTTTTGTTATTTTATTTCTTTCATTCATTGGTTGCTTAAGATGGTGTTGTATGCCACTATGTTTCTGCAGTGCTATTTACAATAGCTAAGATATAAAAGCAGCCCAACTGTCCATCAATAGACAATTGGATAAAGAAGAGGTGATACATCACCGTAAAAAATGAAATTTTATTATTTGTGACAATGTGGATGGATCTAGAAGATATTATGCTAAGTGAAATAAGTTAGTCAGACAAATACCATATGATCTCACCTATGTGTGGAATCTAAAGAACAAAATAAACAACAACAACAGAAACAGACTCATAGACACAGAAAGAGAAAATGCCAGATGAGAGCAGGGTTGGGGGGCTGGGTAAAAAAGGTTAAGGGATTATGAAGTACAAATTCATACTTACAAAGTAGTTACTGGGATGTAAAGTACAGCATAGGGAATACATTCAATAATATTGTAATAACTATGTATAGTGCCAGATGGTTACTAATTGGGAGATCACTTCGTAAATTATATAAATGTTCAACCACTATGCTGTACATCTGAAACAAACATAAAATAATATTAAATGTCAACTGTAATTGAAAAATAAAAAAAAATAAAATGCCTTAAAAATGGTGTTGTATGATTTCCACATATTGGTGAATTTTCTGAATTTTGCTGTTGATTTCTACTTTAATTCCACTGAAGTTATGGTATGATTTCAAACTTTTAAAATTTCTTGACAATTGTTTTGTGGCCTAATATATGGGAGATCCTAGAGAATGCTCTTGATAAAAAAGTGTATTCTGTTGTTTTTGGGTAGAGTGCTCTGCATAGATTTGTTAGTACTAGTTGGCATATAGAAGTTTTTAAGTCATATTATTTCCTTAGTCATCTTCTGTCCAATTATTCTTTCCATTATTGAAAATGGGGTATTGAAGTCTCAAATTCTTATCGTAGAACTATTTCTCCCCTCATTTCTGTTGATTTTTGCTTCATATATTTTGGAGTTTTGTTGTTTGATGCATATATGTTTATAATTGTTATATCTTACTGGATTGAATTTTTATCAATATATAAAGCTCTTCTTTGCCTTTCATAACAACATTTTTAATAAGTTTTATAGTTTTATTTTATATTTAGTTCTATGATTCATTTTGATTTATTTTTTGTGAAGGGTATAAAGTTTTTGTCTAGATTACATTTTTTTTTGCATGTGGATATCTAATTGTTTTAGCAACATTTGTTGAAAATAATATCTTTGTTTCATCGTATTGCTTTTGCTCCTTTGTCAAAGATTAAGTATATGTACATGGGTCTATTTATGGGGTCTCTATTCTCTTCTATTGATCTATTTTTCTATAATTTCACCAATACAACACTCTCCTGATTATTGTAGCTTCATAGTAAGTTTTGAGGTCAGATATTTTCAGTCGTCTACCTTTGTTCTCCTTCAATATTAGGTTGAGTATTCTGGGTGTTTTACCTTTCTGTAGAAATTTTAGAATCTGTTTATAGACATCCACAAAATAACATGCTGTAATTTTGATTGTGATTGCATTGAATATACAGAAGTTAGAAAGAACTGGCAACTTGACCATATCAAATCTTTTTTATTCCATGAAAATGGAGTATCTCTCCTATCTCTCCATTTATTTAGTTCTTTGATTTTGTTCATCTAAGTTTTATAGTGTTTCTTTATATAACTATTGTATATGGTTTTTGTTATATTTATACCTGAGTATTTCCTATATGGGGGTGTTAATGTAAATGCTATTGTTTTAGTTTCAAATTCCACTTGTTTATTGCTAGTAAAAAGGAAAACTATTAACTTTTGTATTTTAACCTTACACCCTGCTACATTGCTATAATCACATTAATTTCAGGAGGTTTTTTTGTTGATTCTTTTGAATTTTCTATAAGCTCATAATTTTTTCAAGGTTTTCTTTCATACTTTCATCTTTTTCTCTGCCATGTCTTCTGATTAATTCCCCAGTACTAGTCTCTAATTCATAAATTACTTTTTCACTTTTGACAAGTATAGAGTTAGTTCTATTTATTATTTTTATTTTTATTTCAAATTACTATGTATTTTCTTTATTGAGTTTCCAATTCTTATTTTTTATGAACACCCCATAGTTGCATCATTGTAACTCATAAGTTAATTTTTTGTTTTCAGATTTTCTTTCCTCCTTTATCTTTTAGATCTGCAAACTGGGCCCAGCAAACTACAACTCTGGATTCTGTAAAAAACAAATAGTAAATATGTGAGGCTTTGCACGCTACGTGTTCTCTGCTGCAACTATTCAATTCTTCCTGTATAATGTGAAAGTAATAATATGGAATAGGTCAAAATTGTGGCTATGTAACAATAAAAGTTTATTTATAGACACTGAAATTTAAATTTAAATTTCAAATAGTTTTTATAGGTCACAAAATACTCCTATTTTGATTTTTAAACATCTAAAATGTATAAATTGTTTATAGTTTGCTGGCTGTATAAAAACATATGGTGAGTGATAGTTTAACCTGGCTTAGATAATGTTAATCATATTTGATGTAATTTGTTTGCTCTATTATTTGTACTTTGTTCTAAAAACTTTGAAAATTATTTATCAACTTTTGGGTAGATGTATTTCTTTTTATTGTTATTTGTTCTTTTATATTTTGAAATTTTATTTAAAAGTCTCATCTTGAGTAGGAATTTTTTTCTTTCTCTCTCAGTGACAACATTAGTGGTTTGGAGCCCATGAAACTATAGTGATATACAAGATGTAACAATTCCAATATGTGTCAAAAAACTTTCATATACCTTTTCAGATACTCTCAGATTCATTTGTCTTTCGGCCTTTAGCTATTCATTCTGGCCCAAACTGCCTTGGAATAACCAACTTCAAATGCAAGCTATCTGAATACAAATCATCTCATTATAAACTAGATCCTTCATTTCCTATGCTAAGTATACTTGACACTGAAACTTATAGCAGCACATATTCCACCAAAGTTTTAGAATTAAAACCTCAGGAGTGGAACTTTCACAAATTGGAGATAGGCACTGGCATATAAATTCTTCTCACTTTCTCCCCAAGGTGGACTTTCCTAAGAAACAATTATTTGCTCTGCAAGAAGGTTCTGTAGAATTGAGAAACTAGTTGAATTTAGTACTAAGTGATAACAAGCTGGATATCTCACCCTGATGTTTCCTTTTCCTTTTCCTTTGCCTTAGTCTTCTTTTTCTTTTATTTTTGCTTCAAAGATTGCATTCCCTAATTTAAAAAAAAAATCACTCTGCCTTATAATCTATGTTCTGGGGCATCCAAAGTAAGGCACAGTCACTAAGCTTGCATTTTGGCTAGTCCAGGTTCTTTTTTTCTGTGAATTTTTCTGCTTCTATCCACCACTTGCTATTAAGCTTTATAAAAGCTATTGCCAAGGACAACAGTAGCAGATTTTTTTTTTTCAAGTTCTTTTTATGGTAGGGAGAATACCACCTCAGGTACCTGATTTCACTCAGTGAAACTTTCTGTAGTCTTACAAGCAGTATTTTTGTCCTCCATAGTAATTGATCTCTGGACTACTTCTACCTGCATCCAACCCTTAAGCTCAGTAGGGCATTGTGTTAGCCTTAACTTACAACTGTGTATTTCTTTTCAATTTCTGATCCACATGAATGTTTAGCTTGTTTTTAAATATTATTTGTTTTTAAGAAATCATCTTTCATTGCTGCATTTACAGATGAGGAAGGGAATAAAACATTGCCCTGAAAATGTCTTATTGACTGAAAATTCCTAAATGGAGAAATTTGTGTGAGCACAATATTGACAAAGCTTACAAATTGCTCATGATGGATAAGGTAAAGATTTAAATAATTTTTAAGTTGCAAAATCTCTGAGCACAATTGACTTCTATAATTTTTGGCTAGATGTCTACAAATAGCTGCCTATCTCTTCCAGAATTCTGTACTGTTTCTTCATTGGGGACTTATTTTTTTAGTTGGAAAGGCTTTGCTAAAGTAAACATTTTTCACTAGTAGTTTATCTCCATGAATTGTTGACCCAAGTTATGACATGGTATGGTTGGCTGAATGATGACACCTAAAGGTACCCATATCCTAATCCCCAGAACCTGTGACTAAGTTACCTTGCATGGCAAAAGGAACTTTTCTGATTTGATTAAGTTAAGTATCTTGATGTGGAGAGGTTATCTTGAATTATCCCAGTGAGCTCAATTTTATCACAAGAGTTTTTATAAAAGGGAGGTAGGAAAATCAAAGTCAGAGTAGAATATTTGACAACAGAAACCAGAGATTAAAGTCATGTGAGGGATAGACCATGAGCAAAGAAACACCTCTAGAAGATGAAAAAAGGTGAAGAAATGGATTCTCTATTCAAAGATATAAAGACTGAACCTGGTTTGGGGAAGGAATCAACTCTGTCTCCATCATGGTTTTTACCTATAAAATTCATTTAAGATATCTGACCTCCAGAACTATGAAAGAATAAATGTATATTGTTTTAAACAATTAAGTTTGCACAAATTTGTTACAGCAGCAATAAAAAATTACAGATGGCTATAATTATGCCATATATATTCCCTACCCAAAGACCTACAAATATAGAAATTTATTGTTTGAAACTTAGATACAGAATACATCAAAGAGAACTTCAAAGACATGTCAATAGTTGCACACTTAAGGGCCAAATTTAATATGACAAATGGAAATCAACACTAAGTTTATATCTGGAGAGACTCAAGAAATAATGAAGATGGAGGAAGAATGAACAGTGCATGCCTTTCTTAAGTGCCATTACTCAGTCCCAGCCAAATGTTGTTATGCAGGAATGTAAGCCCAATGTATCAGATCGTATATCGTTCTTATTTTAAAAAGTCATTTATGTAGATTGTTATGTGAAATTTCCTGATTTGAAACATGTATAACTAAATAAAAATTAAAACATCGTATAGACCAACACAGTTTGGACTAAGCAAAACACATCTGTTATTAGCTGTTGTGTTTGATTATGTAATGGCCAATCTGCAATCTCCATATTAGGCCTCGGGGACTCCATGTCAGGAAAATACCTTGATACTTAACAAAGCCTGCTATCTATTATTACCTTCAAATAATTTTTTTCACTAGATTAAAGATGGGGATGGTGAATTTCAACGTTCAGTTAAATATAATCTAATCAGCCCTATAGTTTTACTATTTTAACAAGTGATTTGTAAAATCCTCAGTTAAACTTCTTTTGAAACCACATCCTTTTGTTTTCATAGAGTGTGTTATAGAAGACCACACATCTCTGTAACCAAGGAACCACAGACATTTTTAAAGGCAGTGTGGTATTCTGATTCACATAATTCCCACAGAAAACAATCCTGTGAAACTTCACAAAGAACTAAAGTATATGCCTCCTGGAGAGAAATAGGTGGAGAAAAAGAAGAGCTAATTGGTGATGGCACCACAGAAGGTGTTATCCCTCAAAGACAATGACAATACTGCTCATAAATTCAGAGACAGCCTCACATGCTCCTTGGCAAGCTTACAGCGTTTTTTGTAAACAAGTCAAGTGTCTACACCTGCGGCAACAAATTCATGCTAAAGAGTGCTTCACAGCCTAAGGATCCCAGTAAGAAAGCCATAATAAAAATTTGTAAAGTTGATAATACTCATTTTGTGCCAAGTAGGCTTAAAAGCTCAGGTGTGGTCAGATATCAGAAAAAAAAAATGAAAATGAATCAGAGGCATTAAAAGAGGAATCTTGGCAGCTCTTGAGTTTTATAAAGAGATACTGAGAAATATCTTTGATGATTGAATACTAATAACGGCATTGTTGTGTGGCAGTGTCAGAAAGTGCAATGTCATGCCAAGGCATCACAGCATGTGCTCTGGCCATTTGCTAACAGTAGCTGAGAGTATAGATACGCTTCATATCTTCCCTTCTTCTTTAAGGAAAATTTTTTCAGTATCTATGGCTGAAACATGGAAAGGACTAATATTTAAAAGTGAAAGCAGAAGTTTTCTCCTCACTTAGATAAGGCCTCATTCACTTGCAATATTTTTTCTCAGAAATAACTTGAGCACACAAAAGTGAATTTTTTGAGTTTCCCTGAAACTACTTGCCATGATATTGTTGGAAAGAGGCAAATCCTAAAGGTAAACATTAGAGTCATGAAGTTCTTAATTTGTGATTGTTATTTCTGGGCCAAAGGCTATGGTTCTATTTAAAATGTCCTCAAAATATTATAGAAGTGTTCGACCAAAATTTACAGTGTAAGGATACTAATTAGGAGATCGATTCAGTCATTTGGCAAACTATATGTAAACCCTGTGCTAGGTGATATGGGACAAATTAAAAAAAACAGACATGGTTCTGAATGTAGACTCTTAGAGTCTAGGGGGAAAATAACAAGTTTAATCACCATTTATTATTTGTAGTGTTGTAGCATTTATTGGGAATATTACATACATAATCACATTTAATATTTGAAGTGATCTTATAAGACAGATATCATCATGTCTGTTTTGCAAATATTGAATTTGACACTTATAATAAATCGGTGATTTACCCAAGGTCATTTAGTTAGTGAATGGCAGAGCTAGATTCAACCCTACATTTATCTGACCACATAACCCAATAAATAGTTGTTTAGTTGTTTTTGTGTGTGTGGTAGAATGAGTACTGGGATCTCCTATTCTGCCATATCGATGATGTCACTCTGGAGTGACTATTTTATAAAGGTATTCTCTTACAAGCTAAAATAGATCTATGTATTCAAAGAGAAAGAAACATTTTTAGTCCTTTGTGGAACAATTTACTAAAAAACATTCTCAAGACACACAGTTCTAAATCTAGAACATAGGGATCTTTTCATTTCTATCTTAGTTGGAAATCTTCCTGATAAAAATAAGCAAATTGAAGACAATGTAGTTGGATGAGTGGGCTAGCCCTTTGATATCATTCTACCTGCAGATCCAATTATTTGGAATTAAAAACAATTGTCCTTGCCTTACGAATAGTCTACAAGAGCAGAAATGCAGTTCTAGAAACAATTCAAAGCCTATCTGTCCTCTTTACAAATCTCCAAACCTTCCCTATTAATCTCAAAATCCTTGCAGATATTATAAAAAATGGGCACATTTCAAATAGAACTATCCAGCACGTTAGAAAAAAAAAAATAAAGGATAAATTTTAGTATCTTAAATCTCTGATAATAGGCAAATATGCCCCCAAACCCTTTACTGGAGAAAAGTTGCATCCTTTCTCTGTGCCTTTGAGATGTAAATTCTTCTGTCTTCCCTGGGACCCAAGAGCCATCTCTTTGAAATGCAAAAGGTAGATGACTCATCACAAGGGAAAAATGGGAACTATTTGAAAACAAATTAAGCAAATAAAAATTCTTAAGCATATTTTCCACAAATATTAGTAAATAGCTTTAGCCATCCGAGTGGGTAACCTTAAGGTATTCCATCTGCAGGAGCACATTTTGGATTCCAGCTATTTTTTTTTTTTTTTTATAAACTAGTAAATTTTGTATTATTATACTTGACACATGGCTAAAATTTTTAAATGAAACTTATAAATGTTTCTGTTTGTGTTTCTATATAGGTTTATTTGTATATATGTACATATGCACGTATGTTATGCATATGTGGTATTTTTTCTGCCTCATGATGGTATTGCCAAAATTAATTCGTAAAAGAGCTCTATTTAATTGGCTTAAGGACTAAAAAATGCTTAAATTAAATATTCTCTCAGAAAAGTAGGAACTAACCTAAATGCTTTTCAAGTTCACATGGCTTTGATAATCTTTGGCAAAGAAAAATATTGTTGGTTTAGTAAAAAATAAAAATTGAGTATACCTTCAGATTTGTTGTCATTAAACAATATAGACATACAACTTTTAATCTACCTAGGTTTACTAGACATATATATGCTCACATTACCTCTATGTTATAAAATTTGTCAGCAAGGAAAACAAGTTAAGATGATGGCCATCTGTTTAATGTCTCATAAAATTTTCATAACTAATCCAAGCAAATCTGTTAAAAACAACTGAATTAAATAAATGTAAGTAGAATAAAAGTTTATAAATGAACTTTTCAATAATAATTATGCTTTATAATATATTTACTTAAAAAGAATTTCCAAATATCTTTGGTAACTTACACCCTTACAATTTTTCAAATTTAATTTAAATGATGGATATTCATTGACTATCTAGATCATTTTCAAAAAGATAAAATATTGAAACATTAATTGAATGTAAGTTTATGTTTATCTATTTTTTACAAAGAGACTAAAGATACTTGAATCTATTTTAGAGAAGAGGCATTTGAAAATTGTAAAGGAAAGCTTGCAGAAATGACCTACTCAGTCAGTTGTAGATTAACCATACCCTATAGATCTTTAAACGGCCTTTTGGAAACTCTTGCCTCACCTAATGATCTATAAATATATAAGACTGGTGGTCCAGGACTTCCTTCCCCCTTGCAGCCCCCACCTGAAACTCCTCCTCCCATCCTGAGTCAGGAAGTGCAGGTAGACCCTCAGACAAACGCATTACGCGCCCCTTGCATGGAACACTACCGGGGTATACAAGCTGTAAGAAATCTAACCGAAAAGAGCTTGTGCCTTTTGCCTCGCGTGCTCCGCTGGCCTAATAAACTCTTCTTCCTCTAACAAAGTTGCCTGAGCATCCAAATTCCTCCTCTGAGCATCCAAATTCCTCCAATAGATCAGTAGATGTTTAGGTCTGTTAGTTAACGTGTTCTGTGCCACATTGAAAAATTACACTATGAGGAAGTATATATATTTTTATAAATTTTGAAATAGTGTATTCATGTGTTTGCTAACCTACAGAATGTTGGTGTGCCAGACAGTTCACAGTTGCTACAAATGCTCCATGTCTCTAAAGAATTATTACTCTGAAAAACAAAGAATAGACTAAACAGCTTTTTCCCTTTATAATCTTTGTCAATCACATGACAGAAGTTAGAAAGACTAAGTCTTTGCCTCTTGCTCCTGTTCTGTTTTCCTTTTAAGAAACAGCTTATTCTTTCTTTTGTTTTCCTACCCACTGTTTCTGGGTGTGTCAGGGAAGGAATTGTCAGTGAGGTGAGGCAAAATTCAACCAGTTCTGCAGGTTGATGAGCTGACAGATGGAATACACCTGGGCATTTCTTTCTTTATTTCTCACTCCAGGGAAATCCTTCTCGAGTTACACTTCTGGAAATAGGGATTTTGTAAACCTCAGGGCATGCCAAATGTTAAACCAATGTCACTATGGTGATGCCCCAGAGCATGGTGGAGATTTAGAGTCTGACCCATTATGCATGTTTGTTAGCCGACCTCTGTTTAGCTGTCATTTCCTGATCATTTCATTTTAATTCCCTGGCATTGTTGCTAGCCTCAACACAGGGACCCATTACAAACTAGGTAAATTCTTTGATGAAATAAATGGAAAAGCATTTCAATTATGAATTTCAGAAATAAAAAACAAGTCTCATTATCTGTCATGTGTCTTATAAAAGAAAAGCAAGCAGACAAATGTCAAACAAAATGAAAGGCTGGGAAACAGAAACGGTTCCACAGATGGCAATGAAGTAATGAGGTTGCTTCCTAAAGAAGTGGAAAAAATACCTCCTGAAACAAATGGACGGAAAGGTTAAAATTTTACACCCAATAATTCAAAGAATGGAAATCAATTTCTGTTTAACACCAAGAGATACAGGAGAATTTATTTCTTCTAAAAATAATTCTCATTGCAAGAAAAGTTACTGTAGGTGGAGATTTCCACATGAACTTCCATATGGAATAGAAAAGGGATACAGGAATCATGGAATTATAGACAGCCTAAGCCACAGATAGTGCATCTGGTCAAATACATGTACCACACTTCACATAGTGAAGAGGAATTTTCCACTCAAATGGCTAACCTTGTAATCAGCTCTTTGTTCTGCTTCTGTAGACATGCTTGCTGCATAGGCCAAAGGGCAGAGGGATCTCAAAATCAACTAAAGACCCACCCTCCCCTTTGATTATTCTTTCTAGAAAACAGATGTATTGTCTTTGCTTGTTAAGAACAGATGTATTGCCTTTGCTTGTTAAGCCCTATAAAAGTAAGGTTACCCCTGAGCTTGGGGCCCAGATCTTCAGAGCACTACCTCTTCTGGGACCACCAGTATAATAAACCTGAGTTCTCCAACTCTCCGCGTGGTGCTTGGTTTCTCATTGGTCTTGTTTCTGCAACAATAGAAGGACAGTTATCTCTAAAAAAATGAAATTACTTGTCTTGAATTTCACAGCCTCTAAGTGGTAAATTCAGGCCAAAAATTCAGAGACTAATTTCTGGTTTAATGTTCATTCCACTATACCACAATACTTTGCTTTCCCCACAGAAAGGTACTAAAAGGGGAAGAGGGAATTATGTTTTACCTTGTTGATGCTTGTAGTTCTGGTTTTATCCCTCTTACAACCAATTTAAGTCCACCATATTGCAAAGATGGTAAAGGGAGATCACAAAAGATTCAATTGCTGTATGTGATTTGTTTCATATGGAAGTATATATCTTACACAGAGGACTACATGCTCCTTGGCGGCAGTCACTGTTGTGCTTTCTTGCCTTTGCTGCCTTTCTTACTATCATAGCATGAAACCTTCGAGTACAGCAAATTCATATAAATGAATAAATTAATTAGCATACTATGTATCATTTTGTAGACATATATTTTGCAAATGTAAAATTAAAATATGTGTGATTTTTCAAAGAAATCCTATTATGATATTAGTAATTCTTGCATTCTTAAAGGTTAGATATGTGTTACAACTGTATATAAATTACTTTTTTTGGCTAACATTTATTTAATATGGTTCAGTTCATATAGACTAATATAAATTCAAATAATTTCTTACTATTTATCTTTATTATATTTTCCTTTTTTATTCTTATTAATTTAAAAAGCTCCAAATAACAAAAGTGGATCAATTGTGCAAAACTTGCACTTTAAAACATAAAATGGTAATGGTAAAGATAGTGACATAATTATTATAGCTCAGAACACAATCATAAATGTAAATCATATATAGAGATCATATATATAACATATATTTTATATATAAGAAATCCATATATGGAGAGAAAGATTGTGTATGTGATGATGGTACATGTACCTTTGCAAGTGATACTAAGGAAATAGATTAAAAAGATGAGGTGGGTTGGAGATGAGTTTATACCATTTTAAACAACGTGCTTACCTCAGCAATGACCAATTATCATGAATTTTTTATATATACCCTATAATTTCAGGGATAAGATATTTTGCTTATTTTTATATTGAAGATAAGATAACAGAATTGTGATGCAAGCAACTTGATTACCAAGAGTTTGATTCTTTTGAAATACTTGGTAATATTAATGACTTGGGAATATTTTTAAAAGCATATCTATAATTTATTTGGTAATACTATTTACTCATCAGAGAATTAAATTTCTTTGGGAATATTTAAAAACCATATCTAAATGTTGTAAAAGAATATTAAGACACATTTCCTAGAACTGAAGAAAAAGAGAGTAGATTTGCAGTCCATTTATATCTATCAGGTAGTGTGAACATGCAACCATTCAACTTTTGCATATGATATGCTCATCAATTTAGTCACTGACAAAGTACTGAAAACATTCTTAAATGAGAAATATCTTTTTAAATAATTTGGTTGTCAAATTTTAATACAAATATTTACCCATATTTAATGGAGTCATGACACAAAATTATATGTCATAAGAAATAGCAACAAGAAAGTTAAAATTTTCAAATTTCACAGAATTAAGTCTAAGAAAATATGACTCAATATAAAAGGTGATCTATTGGTCAAACTTGTTATCATTTAGCAGGCTGTAGATGCATCTGTGAGAGTTTGCAAACAATAAATTAATATTAAAATATATTTTTATTATTTAAAATTATAATTTCTTTTTGCACTTACCTAAAAGTGGTAGTGGTAGTCCTCTGTGTTATAAATGCCCTTTAACGGTTGACTATGCCTAGATTTTGTCAAACACAGGTCTAGATGAATTATACACTTCTCACACTACTCTGTATTTTCTAACTGCCTTCTCAGCTCCCAACTCTTTTCAAAGTAATCTCTAGGTAAACTGTTAGGCAATAAACCAATCCTGTGACAGCTTTACTTGACTAGAATCAAGCTTTCTACCTAAATACCTAAGGACTATTTCAATAGATGCTTTTCTATTCTTATCTCTTCATTTGACATTGCACAGTGTTCATCACTCCTTTATAATATTGCTACTCTTTCGGCTTCTGTAATAACAGATCTTTTCTTGTAGGACACAGTATCTCACGTAGATGTGCATACCAAGATAGTTCATGATCACAGCTATATCTATTTCTTTATTATTTCTTTTCCACTCTCACTATGCCTAGTACTGTGTTAAAATGAAGTTTGCTCATAGACTAAGTGACTTAAAGTACTCATGTTTTAACCATTGCTCATATCCAGAGCTCTCTTCTTGGCTTCTTTCTTTTCTCACTCCTCACTCTCTCCCTTAATCATCTCATTCATTCTTAAGAATTCAGGACTTCAGAAACATAGCAGAGTGAGAAACGTCTCCAGATCTCTCCCCTTGAAACAACAATAAGCTGAACATTAAAACTAAACAAAAGACACCCAAACTGCACACCAGCACATCTGAGTGTGGGATCTGTGCATAAGAGTTACTACAGGTCAGAACCCGGGTGTCAGATGGTGGACTGGAAGAAATAAAGAAGCTGCCTCTTGCACCTGGAGCACCCTGTACGAGGAAGAAAAGGGGAGAAGGAGCAGTGCATTCCATGAACAGCCCAGACTGGGAGAGCTGGGAGTTCCACACAGCCCATGGCAGTGCCCATTCATCAGGGCAGAAAAAGAGAAGTGGGGGCAACAGAAAAGTAGGGATGACAAAGAAAAAACAGTTGATTTTTACCAGCTGTGGTTGCAAAACTGAGGTTGATCTGCAGCCTGTATCCCCCAAAATAGAGGGGACCAATTACCATACATCAGAGACCGAACACCATGGAGCCCCAGAGGAATCTGAACTACCGAAACTGTTGCTAATACTGACAGAGACTAAGACTGAGGGTAAGACTGACTAATACTGACAAAGACTAAGACTGTTCATGACTAAACAACTATAAGAAAAAAAGGCATTATTAAGGCTTTATGTAAACCAAAAGAAAAATGCATTCTTTGAAACAGGGTAAAGAGAACTTTATATAATAAATCCTCTTTCTGGGGGGGCGGGGGGGGAAGGAGAATACACTTCAATTAATGCCCAGGCAAAGAAATAGTCCATTAAACACCATGAACAACCAGGGTGACAAGGCAGCTCAGAAAGAATGAGAAAAATCTACAGAAAATAAGTTTACAGACATAGAACTATGCAACTTAAATGACAGAGAATGCAGTATGGTACTTCTGAAAAAACTCAATGCATTCCAAAATGATTCATATTAACAATTTCAGAAATTGAAAAAACAACTAGATGAGTAGAATGAGTTCTTTAGCAAGAAGAGTGAAATCGACGAAAAGAACAAAATAGAAATTCTGAAGATAAAAACACTTCAAGAGTTGAAAAAAATGAAATAGCAAGCTTGGGAAATAGAGTGGACCAAATAGAGAAAAGGATTAGTGGCATCGAAGACAGAAATCTAGAAATAAATCAGAAGGATGAAGAGAGAAATCAAAGAATGAAAAATAATGAAAGAGAAATACAAGGACTAGTTAATATCATCAGGAGAGGAAACATAAAAATAATGGATATTATCAAAGGTGAGGAAAAAGAGCAGGGGCTAGAAAGCATTTTCAGACAAATAATTGACAAGAATTTCCCAAATTAAGGAATGAGCTGGAGCTTAGAATTCAAGAAGTCAACAGAACACCCAATTAACTCAACCCAAAAAGGCCTTCTCCAAGATACATATTAAAATTATAAAAAATCAATGACAAAGACAGAATTCTCAGGGAAGCCAGGAAAAAGAAGATGGTAACATATAAAGGAAAACCCATTAGATTATCGTCGGACTTCTCAGCACAACTCTTACAAGTGAGAAAGGAGTGGAGTCAATAATTCAAACTATTAAATGAAAGGAACAACCAGCCAAGAATAATGTACCTAGCCAAGCTCTCCTTTGGATATGAAGGAGAAATAAAGACCTTTCCAGACATGCAAAAATTGAGGGAATTCTCCACTGCAAGGCCTGAATTACAGGAAATACTGAAGGGGGTCAGCTCACTAAAACAAAATGACCAAAAAAAAAAAAAAAACATAATGAGGAATAAGATGACTAATTAGGCAAACAGAAGCAGATGAGTGCAAACCTTACTAAGAACTGGGTGCTATAAGCTTAAACAATAATAAGAGATATGCTATAACAAGATTCTAATGAACGTTCAGCATATATAGGGAAAATTGAAGCAATAATGACTGAAAAGGGGGAAGATTCAAAGGATTCACAAAGGGGAATGGAGATAAGACACTTGCAGAAGAAAATGGAC
>NW_011889116.1:3120650-3133337 GCF_000151845.1 Pteropus vampyrus
CCACAAAAGCCAACCAAAATAAAGAAAACAGAAACACAAGGACAAGGAAGAAATGGAAACACTGAGCTACCAGAAAGCAAAAGATAAAATGGATATAAGAAGACCTCACATTTCAATAATCACCTTAAATATTAATGGACTGAACTCACCAATAAAAAGGTACAGAGTTGCAGATTGGATCAAAAAAACAAAATCCAACCATATGCTGCCTCCAGGAGACACATCTCAACTCCAAAGACAAATATAGAATCGAAGTGGAAGAGTAGAAAATATTTCAAGGAAATGACATTCAGAGAAAAGCAGGAGTACTGGTACTAATATCAGATGAAATAGACTTCAAAATAAAAAAAGGTAAAGAAAGATACTGGGGGACACTTCATAATGATAAAGAAAATCATGCGCTAAGAAGACATAAAACTTATTAATATCTATGTTCCCAATCAGGGAGCCCCAGAATATGTAAAGCAATTATTAACAGAACTAAATGGAGAAACAGACCAAAACACTATTGTAGTAGGAGCTCTAAATACCCCACTGTCTAATATGGTCAGATTATCCCTGTAAATAATCTGTAAACAGAAAATCAATAAGGAAATAGCATCCTTAAATGAGTCATTAGACCAACTGGTCATAATTGACATTTACAGAGACTTTTATCCCAAAACAGCTGATTACACATTCTTCTCTACTGCACATGGACCATTCTCAAGGATTGACCCTATACTGAGACACAGAGATAGCTTCGACAAATATAAGAGGTTTAAAATCATACCAACCATATTCTCTGCTCATAATGCTTTGAAAATAGAGATCAGCTATAAAAAAGAAAGCATGAAGAAATGCAAATACATGGAGATTAAACACCATGCTACTGAAGAATAATTGGGTCAGAGAAGATATAAAAAAGAGAGATCAAGAGATACATAGGAAAGAATGATAATGATAGTACAGCATATCAAACTTTTGGGACATGGCAAAAGTGGTAATAAGAGGAAAGATCATATCATCACAGGCCTATCTCCAAAACCAAGAACAAGCCTAAATAAACAGCCTAACTCTTCACCTTAAACAAATAAACAAACAAACAAACACCTAGAAAAAGAAGGACAAATGAAGTCTAAAGTCAATAGAAGGAAAGAAAGAATCAAAATTAGAGCAGAAATAAATGAAATTGAAAACAAAAAAAAACAATAGAAAGAATAAATGCAACAAAGAGCTGGTTCTTTGAGGAAGTTTATAAAATTGACAAACCCTTGACTAGATTCACTAAAAAAAAAAAAGAAAGGATACAAATAAACAAAATCAGGGATTAAAGTGGGGAAATTACAACAGATACTGCAGTAATACAAAGGATCATATAAGAATAGTATGAAAAAGTATAAAACACCAAATTTAATAACTTAGAAGGAATGAACCAGTACTTAGAAAAATGCAACTTTCCTAGACTGAATCAAGAATAATTGGAAAATCTAAATAGACTGATTAGCAGTTGGAAATTGAAACAATCATCAAAAAACTACCAAAATGTAAAAGTCCAGGACCAGATGGCTTCACCAGTGAATTCCACCAAACATTCAAAGATTTATTATCTATTCTCCTCAAACTCTTTCAAAAATTCTAAGAGGACGCAATACTTCCCAACTCATTTTATGAGGCCAATACTAGCCTGACACCATAACCTGGTAAAGATAACACAAAAAAAGAAAACTACAAACCAATATCTTTCATGAACACAGATGCAAAAATCCTAAATAAGATGCTAGCGAACAGAATACAGCAACATATTAAAAAGATTATGCACCACAATCAATTGGGCCTCATTCCAGGGGCACAGGGATGGTGTGGGCACCAGGCCTAGCAGGTCCAAGGTCTGGCTGTGATCCAAGATCTGGCTGCTGTCCAAGGCCTGACTGGCCCAAGGTCTGACTAGTCCAAGGTCTGGCTGTGATCCAGGCTCAAAGTTAGGAATATGACCCTGATTTAGAATGTTATATTAGTATAGTAATGCATCTGCTTTTAACATATGTAGACATTACTCAGCTTGTTGTATCACACATGTGTGGCCAAATGCCACTATTGTTCTCTGACATGTAAAAATAGCCCATGTGGTCCCATGGTGTGGGATGGGAGGAGACCAACTAGCATAGGTGTGCCCCCCAACAATAAAGTTGGTGCCTGCAGTTTCATTCTTATGTCAACGCCTTGTGCATTCTTTCAACTGGGCTTCTCACCATCTAAACCTTCCCTTTAAATCACCTTGGCGCCGACACTTGGGATGAGGTAAATACGGCCCCCAGTGCTCCGGATGGTTCCTGGGTGGAGGAGACCCAGGTGGAGTATATGTGCTCTCCCGCCTCCCAGTGGCATCCTATGACCGCGTATCTGGCCAAGTGGACGCCCCCAGAGGTTTGGGATGCAGTGAAGCCGTGTCCAGAAGACATCCAGAAAGCCCTGGAGTTGTTGGATCGGATTGTCCTGACCGCTCACAGGTAGGCAGAGGGTCAGGTGGCCTGGATGTTCCTGGCTGTGCTGTGGCAGGCCAGCCTGGAGGTTCAGGATCAGGCACAGCAGGTGCAGCAGCTACAACACCAGGAAGAAGTGCTGGAAAAGTGTCTGAAGGTAGTGGAATGTATCCTGCAGGGTGCTGCCATCGTCCGGGTCTGGGAGCCCACTGGTGGTACCACGGCAGGCGGGGCCAGTGATGAGGCAGCAGGTTGAAGTGGAACAGCTGTTGGCCCCAGGGTTAAAAAGCAGACCACCCTGATCCAGTACACCCCAGTGGAACTCAGGAACCTGACAAAACAGGTACTGCCGAGAGCCGGGAAAACAGTTTCCGGGGCGCTGCTTCAGCTGTGGGGTGACGGGGCCGAAGGGACTAAATTATCTCTGGAAGAGATGGCTCAGCTGGCCTTTATAACGGTGATACCGTCCCTTAGGCAGTGCCTCCAGAATGTGGCACATTCGGCATGGGGTGCAGGCAATCGCTCCCTGATTAACTTGCTAATGTCCGCTACACAGACAGTGTGGGCTGACTCGGGGTATCTGCCAGAGATAGTAAACAGATGGACCACATACTTAGATCTGGTCCAGATAATTCGGGAAATGCGCATGTGATAGATGATGTTTTGCGCCTAGTATACAAGCCCTGATGAAGAGGTATTTACAACCCATATAAAGAATTTGATTTTGACTTTGGGCCGGCTGGTACTCTTGGCACCATGGCAGCACTGCTAGCTTCTTAGTGGATAGGCGAATCCATGAGGTGACATCCGCTATGGCTAGGGTGGGGGATGTGGGGGTGAAACACCAGGAGTGTTCCATCCAAGTGCGTTCCAGGCCGCCTGCCACAGCCCTGGACTGGCCAGTGCAGGGACAGAGGCATGGCCGAAAAGCAGGGGCAGAGCAGCACATAGGCCGATCAGTTGTGAAAGTGAGCCGCAGACAGACAGATGTGGTTTGATCTCCTTGCAGCAGGGGTGGCTGCAGGAATGATTGAGCAGCAACCTAATGAAGTGCTGCTGGCACTGTAGAATCAGCTGCATCATGACCAGCAATTCACTCCTATTTCCAAGAAAGCCACAGCCCATGAGGTGCGGCTGGCTGATTATCTCCCTGATTAGGGATCAGCCCGGGGTACCCGGTTGGCAGGGGAGCTGGCTGACCTGAGGCCACATGTGGACTTGACTATCCATTGGTCCCCCCACAATGTGCAGAGGGTATTAGCCCTTGTGGACACGGGTGCTGACAGCACCCTTTTTTATGGGAATCCGGACAAGTTCCCTGGGCCCGCTGCAACAATAGAAGGCTATGGGGTTCGAATCATTCATATGCGGTAGGTCCCTGTGTCACTGTATAGGCAGATTGCCTCTTCGAACATATCAGGTGTACATATCCCTCATACAGAAGTACATTTTGGGAATTGATATTTTGCGAGGCTTGACTGTGAATATCACTGTTGGTGAATTCTACCTTCACATCTAGGTGGCGAAAACTATTATCCAGGGACATCCACACCATGCCACATTCGTGTTGCCTCAGGCCACCCAAGTAATGAACACAAAACAGTATCGTCTGCTGGGAGTCCATGAGGAAATATGGCATACTATAATGGAGCTAGAAAAGGCCAGTGTTATTCGTCCTGCTCATAGCCTGTACAACTCTCCTGTGTGGCCAGTGAAGAAGCCTGACGGCTCCTGGCATATGATGATTGACTACTGGGAGCCGAATAAAGTTATGTATCCCCTGCATGCTGCCGTACTGAATGTCATGGACATTATCGACTGGTTGGCACATGAACTTGGATGATATCATTATGTGGTAGACTTGGAAAATACTTTTTTCTCTGTTGCCATACCTCCAGAGAGTCAAGAACAGTTTGCTTTCACCTGGGAAGGGTGACTGTGGACACTCCTCATCCTTCCCCAGGGCTATCTGCACAGCTCTACCCTGTGCCATGGTCTTGTGTCTCAAGACTTAGCCATGTGGAAATGACCACCTGTAGTGTACTTGTATCATTACATTGATGATATAATGCTAACTTCTGATTCTCTTACAGAACTAGAAGCAACAGCAACCAGCCTGCGATAAGCTCTCATCAAATGGGGTTGGGAAGTGAACAAGGACAAGGTCCAGGGACCTGAGTTCTCTGTCAGAATTTTGGGAGTTGATTGGTTGGGTAAGACAAGTAATGCCAGAGGCAGTGATTGATAAGATACAGGCATATCCTTGACCTGAGAAGCAGCTTCAAACCTATTTGGGACTGCTGGGGTTCTGGAGAGTATTTATTCCCCATCTGGCCTCCTTGATGTGGCCTCTGCATTGTTTAGTGTGACAGGGTGCCCAGTGAGATTGAACCCCCGAGATAGAAGAGGCCTTTAAGACTACTAAGCAAATTGTAGCACAAGCCCAGACTCTACATGTTGTAGATCCAGCCCTCCCATTCCTGCTTACGGTGCAGGTAGATGATGCAGGATTTGGATGGAGCTTGTGGCAGAAGCACGAGTCCCAGAAGGTACTGATAGGCTTCTGGTATCAGTTTTGGAAAGGAACAGCAGCTCAATAGTCTCTGATAGAGAAACAACTGGCTGCCATATATGCAGCCCTCCTGGCCAGTGAGGCCATCACTGGCCCAAATCCCGTAATTGTGTAGTCTCCATACTCCATGGAGGGGTGCCTGAGGTCATAGGTGAAGGCACCCCATATAGGAATTGCACAGACTCCATGCTGATGAAATGGGGTGCTTACCTGGAACAGCAGGCACAATTCTCTGCAAGCCCCCTGTCAGGTCAACTATACTCCCTATTGGGACCAGTGCAGATTCAAGCAGAGCTGACAGAGCCTGCTGAGATGGGAGACATGCCAAGTTCCTATGTAGAGTGTCGGGCTCCCATCCCTGAGGATGTCTGGTACACAGATGGCTCATGCCACGGGCAGCCCCCAACATGGGCTGCCATGGCATTGCAGCTGTCTATAGAAACATTTTAGTATGAAAATGGTGCTGGGCAGTCTAGCCAATGGACTGAGCTTCATGCTGCATTGTTGATCCTCATGAATGAAACTGGCCCAGTGGATGTCTGCACTGACAGTTGGGCTGCGTATCGAGGTCTAACACTGTGGCTGCCCTGGTGGGCTGCCAAGGAGTGGATAATAGCGCACTGCCCCCGATGGGGACAGGGATAATGGAAAGACCTCTAGAAGCGGGGTCTGCAAAGCAGGGGACCACCATATATGATGTCTCCAGCCATCGGCCATTACAGGCCACTGGCAATGATGCAGCCGATGCGCTGGCACAAGTTTGCTCCGCCCATGTACCTCTGGTCTTGGTGGACATTGGCCCCTGGCTCCACAGGAAATTGGGACATGTAGGGGCCCATACCATGAGGCAAATAGTGAAGCAATGGGGGCTATTGTTGATCCGGGCACATGCACAAGTTTCCATGTCACAATGCCCCTGGTGCTCTAAGCAGCACCCAGAGAGACAGTGGGTACAGAGTACCTCGGGGGTGGTGCCCCATGGGGCTAAGTGACTCCAAAAATAGCAAGTGGACTACATAGGGGCTCTGCCCACAGACCAGTGACACCGCTATGTGTTCATGGGTGTGACACGGCCACCAGCCTAGGGTTTGCATGGCCAATGGCAGCTGCTGATCAACGTCATACTGTGACCATGTTGGAGTACCTCATAACTGCTTATAGCCAGCCCTTATTAATCACCAGTGACAGAGGCACTCTTTTTACAGGGCAGGAGGTTCAGGCCTAGACCTGCACTAATGATGTATGGTGGCAGTTACATGTTCCTTATCACCCACAGGCAGCTGGAATGATAGAGTGGTTCAACAGCTTGCTGAAGGACAAACTGCAAGCCTCGGCCCCAGGTTAGCACCGCTGGTACACTAACCTCCCACAAGCTACATGGCTTCTGAATGAGCAGCTCTGGCGAATGGGGTTGTCTCCCATTGAAAGGATTGTAGCAGGCTTGCCGTGAGCTATCAAAGTGTGCCCGGGCACCGCTGCCAAACAACTTTTGCCCCCGGGCTCCCAGGGAGCTTTGCTCTTGCTGGCTCCAGAACCTTTGGCAGTAGGTAAACAGGCCACCTGAGCGTGGCCCTGGACTGTACATGTAATGCAAGAGCCATGGATAGCCCTGGTGGAGCCCTGGGGACAGGGTTTATGCAGTGGGTTGAAGGTAGAACCCTAGATTTGTATTCGGCCCACACCCTTGCAAGTGTCACTCCCAAAGAGTGCGAGGGTTCACTGTTTACAGGGAGTTTTGTACTTAGCCTCTGGCCCATTCCTCTCTACACTGTAATGCTGGTGGAGACTCCCTGGCCTGCCACCCTTGGAGAAACTGTCTGGTATGACAGACCAGGGGCAGCCCCTCTCCTGGCCACTCTTTTGTCTCAAGATGGACAAGTTGCCTGTGTCCTCCCAGAAGGATGGGACTTGCCCCTAATGGTCTCTTTGTTTTATCCTATCGCTCAGGCTGACAACAGGGAATCGTGTCATGTTCTGGGCTCATGTGTTTCTTGCTGTCCACAATGTTTCCTTCTGCTGTTTGTGTACTGAACTGCCAATGGATGCGGCCGAGGGACTGCTGTGGAGCATTACTCCAGCCATGGCTAAGAACTGGATGTGGCTACGTACCTAGAATACTATACCTGAATGGGACCAGCGACGACATGCCACAGAAGCACTATTCTGCCGTGACCATCGCAACCCCCTATTCCTCATAGGCTATGCCATTTCCAATGGGTGGGGGTGGCTGGTGGGAGGACATGTGGAATTGCGGGAGCAGGCCCCTGACTGCATAGAGCATGTGAGTTCTGTACCCAACCGTGTTATGGGGTGCTTACTCCCTGAGATGTGTGCTAACATCATTATTGTTAATGTTCGCAAGGTCTGGTGGGATGAGAGACGCTATACTTGTACAGAGCCTGCTGACTGACTACCTGCTGGGTATCTCTGGGTATGCGGGAACTACGGCTGGCCCTATTTGCCTGGTGACGACTGGCCCTTGTACCTGGGGCATGTCCATATTTAGCTGGACGTGTATTACTCACTTTGCTCAATTGCCTCATAACTGGGATCTTGAATATCACCGTTGGCACTGGCAGAAACAGGCAGTATGGTGGTTCTATCCTCTGGTGTAATTCATTCCAGGAGTGGGGTCCATAGATGTAGAATTACAAGTAGAAGCTTTAGCCCTGCGTACTGCACAGGCATTGAATGCAACACGTCAGGCCATAACCCTTTTATTATTTATTTGTTTGTTTGTTTATTTATTTATTAGGCAAGGCAACCCTTGGTTGACCTCACAGATTGCAAGGAACTTGTCAGCTTACAATCCCTTATTTATTTATTTTTTTACATTTTTTATGCCTATAGCACCTGGACTTTCTAGGTGGTCTCCCACCCAAGTACTAACCAGGCCCAATCCTGCTTAGCGTCTGAGATGAGATGGGATCGGGCTTGTTCAGGGTAGCATGGCCGTAGATGGTTATAACCCTTTTAATAGATGAAACCACACAAATGTGGAAAGTAGTTTTGCAAAACCGTATGGCTCTTGACCTCCTAACTGCTGCCCAGGATGGACCTGTGCACTACTTCATGTAGAATGCTATGTCTATATTATTGTTCATACTGACCAGGCACAGGCAGCCCTCCAGGAAATCAGGGCATAGGTGATAATAGAATTCTCTATTTTCTTTGGATGTATAGTTATATTTATATATTTTTTCATTTGTATTCTTCAATTAGAGTTGACATTCAGTATTATTTTATACTAGCTTCAGGTATAAAGCACAGTAGTTGGACATTTATATAATTTGTGAAGTGAAGGGCCCCCCCTTCCAATTAGTCTAGTATCCACCTGGCACTATATAGTTATTACAATGTTATGATTATATTCCATATGCTGTACTTCACATCCTCATGACACTTTTGTAACTACCTATTTGTATTTCATTGTATTTTATTTTTTAATTAATTAATTTTTTAATGTGACATTGCTTAATGACATTCAATAATTTTCAGCTGCACACATTAACAGTAAGGCATGTATATATATTTATTTACACTGTGTGTTCACCTCACATAGTTATATTTCTTTCTGTCACCACATATTAGACCCCTTTACCCCATCTGGTACATCCTCCACCCTGGCCTCCACCCTCTAGTAACCACAAGTCTATTGAACAAGTCCATGAGTCTCTGTTTGTCCTCTTCATTTGTTGCTTTTATACATCACATATAAGTGATATCATGTAATTTTCAACTTTTTCTGTCTGGCTTATTTCACTTATGATTATCTCCAGGTCCATCCATGTTGTCACAAATGGCAGTATTTCATCTCTTCTTATAGATGCGTAATATTCCATTGTATATATGTACCACTGCTTCTTTAGTCAATCATCTATCATAAGACACTTTGTTACTTCCATGTCCTGGCCACTGTGAATAATGCTGCTGTGAACATTGGTGTGCAAATATCTTTACGGATATGAGTTTTCAAGACTTTAGAGTAGATACCCATTAGAGAGAATACTGGATCATATGGTTGATTAATGCTTAGTTTTTTGAAGAAACTCCATACTGTTTTCCATGAGGGTTCCTATTTCTCTACATTCTCTTCAAAATTTGTTATTGCTTGTCCTGTTGATTATAGCCATTCCAACAGGTGTGAGATGGTATCTCATTGTGGTTTTGATTTGCAATTCACTAATAACTAGTGATGTTGAGCATCTTTTCAAGTGTTTGCTGGCCATTTGTATGTCCTCTACGGAGAAGGGTCTGTTCAGATCTGCCCATTTTTTGATTGGATCATTTGTTTTTTTGTTGTTATTGAGTTGTATGAGTTCTTTGTATATTTTGGATATTAGGCCCTTATTGGAGACATTACTTGCAAATATATTTTCCCATTCCATGGTTGTCTCTTCACTTTGTTGATGATTTCTTTTGCTGAGCAGAAGCTTTTTAGTTTGATGTAGTCCCATTCATTTATTTTTGCTTTCACTTCTCTTGACTTTGAGGTCAAACTCATAAAATCTTTAAGTCCAAGGACCTTCCGTTTAGGTCCTATGTTTTCTTCTATGCATTTTATCGTTTCAGGTCTCATATTACTTAATCCATTTTAAAGTAATTTTGGTGTGTGGTAATAGACAACAGTCCAGTTTCATTCTTTTGCAGATGGCTTTCCAGTTTTCCCAAAACCATTTTTTGAAGAGGCTTACCTTTTTCCAGTGTATGTTTTTGGCCTTTTTGTCAAAAATTGTTTGCCCATATTAATATGAGTTTGCTTCTGGACTCTCAATTCTGTTCCACTGGTTTGTGTGTCTGTTTTTCTACCAATACCATGCCGTTTTGATTACTGTCACTTTGTAGTATAATTTGAAGTGAGGCAGAGTGATTAATCCAGCCTCATTCTTTTTTCTCAGGATAGCTTTGGCGATTCGGGGTCTTTTGTGATTCCATACAAATCTGATGAATTTTTCTTCTATTTTTTTAAAAAAATGCCGATGGGATTTTTATGGGGATTGCATTAAATCTGTATAATACTTTAGGTAATATGGTCGTTTTTAACTGTTGATTTTTCCAACCCAGGAACACAAAATTCCTTTTCATTTCTTTATATCTTCTTCAATTTCCTTTAATAGGGTCTTATAGTTTAAATTATATAGGCCCTTCATATGTTTTGTTAGATTTATTTCTAGGTATTTTATTCTTTTTGTTGCAATTGCAAAGGAATTATTTTTTCCACTTCTTTTTCTGACATTTTATTATTAGAGTATAGGAATACTAGGGATTTTTGAACATTGATTTTGTATCCAGAGTATTTACTGTATTTGCTTATTGTTTCTAGGAGTGTTCTTGTGGAGTCTTTAGGGTTTTCTATATAGAGAATCATGTCATCCACAAATAGTGACAGTTTGACTTCTTCGTTTCCTATTTGGATGCCTTTTGTATCTTTCTCTTGCCTGATTGAACTTGCTAGGTCCTCCAAAGTTATATTAAATAACAAAGGTGATAGTGGACAGCCTTGCCTTATAACTAGAGGAAGCATTTTTAATATTTTACCATTAAGTATAATGTTGGCTGAGTGTTTGTCATATATGGCCTTTAATATGTTAAGATGCCCTCTTTCTATACTGATTTTGTTAAATGTTTGATCATAAATGGATGATGTATCTTGTCGAAGGTTTTTTCTGCATCTATTAAAATGATCATATGATTCTTATTTTTTAATTTGTTTATGCGGTATATCACATGAATTGATTTGCATATGTTGAAGGATCCCTGTGCCTCTGGGATAAAGCCCACTTGATCATGGTCTATAATCCTTTTAACATGTTGCCATATTTGGTTTACTAGTATCTTATTTAGGATGTTTCATCTGTGTTCATGAGAGATATTGATTTGTAGTTTATTTGTTTATTTGTTTGTTTTTCTGTGTTACCTTTACCAGGCTTTAGTATCAGGGTAATATTGGCCTCATAAAATAATTTGGGAAGCATTGCCTCCTCTTCGATTTTTGAAAGAGCTTGAGGAGAATAGGTATAAAATCTTCTTTGAATGTTTGATAGAATTCACTGGTGAAGTGATCTGGTCCTGGACATTTACTTTTTGGTAGAGTATTGATGATTGTTTCAATTTCCATACTGCTGATTGGTTTGTTTACATTCTCTAGTTCTTCTTGATTCAGTCTAAGAAGTTGGGATTTTTCTAAGTACTGGTCATTTCTTCTAGGTTATTAAATTTGTTTTTATGTACTTTTTCATAGTATTCTTTTTTGATCTTTTGTATTTCTGCAGTGTCTTTCATCATTTCCTTTCTTTCATCCCTGATTTTTTTTTTATTTGTGTTCTTTCTCTTATTTCTTTAGTGAGTCTAGCCAGGGGTTTGTCAATTTTATTAACCTTGTCAAGGAACCAGCTCTTTGTTGCATTTATTTTTTTCTATTGTTTTTTGTTTGTTTGTTTGTTTGTTTTCAATTTCATTTATTTCTTCTCCAATTTTGATTCTTTCTTTCTTTCTACTGACTTTAGGCTTCATTTGTTCTTTCTTTTCTAGTTTTTTAAGATGAAGCATTGGGTTGATTATTTGGGCTTGTTCTTGTTTTTGGAGATAGGCCTGTAATGATATGAATTTTCTTCTTATGACCTCTTTTGCCACGTCCTAAAGTTTTGATACGTTGTACTATCATTATCATTTGTTATCTCTTGATCTCTCTTTTCATTTATTTTCTGACCAAGTTATTCTTCAGTAGCATGGTGTTTAATCACCATTTGTGGTTCTTCCTGATTTCTTTTTGCAGTTGATTTCTAGTTTTAAAGCATTATGATCAGAGAATATGGTTGGTGTGATTTCAACCCTCTTATATTTATTGAGGTTATCTATCTCTGTGCCACAGTATGGGGTCAATATTTAAGAATGTTCCATGTGCACTAGAGTAGAATGTATAAGCAGCTGTTTTGGGATGAATGGCTCTATAAATGTCAATTATGTCTAGTTGGTGTAATGTGTCATTTAAGGATGTTATTTCCTTATTTATTTTCTGTTTAGATGATATGTCCATATCCAATGGTGGAGTATTTAGGACCACTACTACGATAGCATTTTTGTCTTTTTCTCCCTTTATTTCTGTTAGTAATTGCTTTACATATTTCAGGGCTCCCTGATTGGGAGCACAGATATTAATAAGTTTTATGTCTTCTTAACGCATGATTCCCTTTATCATTTTGAAGTGTCTCTCAGTATCTTTCTTTATCTTTTTTTTTATTTTGAAGTCTATTTCGTCTGATATTAGTATCGCTACTCCCGCTTTTCTCTGAATGCCGTTTGTTTGAAATATCATCATCCGTCCTTTCACTTTGAGTCTATATTTGTCTTTGGAGCTGAGATGTGTCTCCTGGAGGCAGCATATGGTTGTGTTTTGTTTTAGGATCCAATCTGCAACTCTGTGCCTTTTTATTGGTGAGTTCAGTCCATTTGCATTTAGGGTGATTCTTGAAATATGAGGTCCTTTTATAGCCATTCTGTCTTTTGCTTTCATTTAGCTCAGTGTTTCCATTGCTCCCCTGTTCTTGTGTTTCTGTTTTCTTTATTTTGGTTGGCTTTTGTGGGTCTTTCCTCTGGTTCTTGTTTTATATTATATACTTCAGTTCTGAATCTTCTGTGTGTGGTTACCATTAC